>NW_021703781.1:26163877-26276195 GCF_005190385.1 Monodon monoceros
AAAAAAAAAAAAAAAAAAAAAAAAAAAAAAAATCCAACATTATTAGGATGATTAAATACACATTGCAGCTATGTTTCATGGATTCACTGGGTTGAAAGCGTTTGCCTAAGGTCAACAACATCATTTCCCTAAAGGACCATTCCTATTCTGCTTCAGATAAATCCTTTGCTATTTTTAAAGTGCTTCAGGTTATAAGATTCCACTTTCCCAGCCAGAATTCTATTTACGGCATAGTATACAGCGTCATGAGATCTCAAAGCACATTCATTATTATGTTGCTGATCTCCATTTTCCAAGAGTAGAGAATTAAGGCAGAGAGAAGTAAGATGTCAGGGTGTCAGAGGCAGGGACGGAATCCCACCCCTGGCAGACTGCATGGTCTCCAGAACTTAGCACCAGGCTCTGGGGCTTTGCCCAGGCCTCCCTGTACTCTGTTGGGGCAGGCCACTTTGGAGGCATGACAAATGGAACCAGGGCAGAGCTCTGCCAGAGTGCAACAGCGGGGACAGTGATGGAAAGCAGATGGAGACTCTGGCCTTCACTTAGTGAGAAATCCAGTGAGGGAATGGAGAATGTTTGCAAAAATCTCAGCGCTCCCCTGGGACATCTCCTGGTGCGATTACAAGTCACTGGCCTCTGTTTGCCAATGGCTTAGTTTGCTTTTGATGAGACCAAATTCCCCTTTGAGTTTCTCTCAGAATTTTGAACGTTTCCCAAATTTTGTTTGACTTAACGGGCTGGAGGCCTGGAATTAAAACTCCAGCATTAGTGCATGAGAAAAATAAATGAAATCTTGCTTTACTGGGGGCAAATGGTTCAGTAAGGTGCTTGTGGCTGTCTCGTTTGTGGTTTGCTCCCCAAACTGTATAATCCTTGGCTTGGTACAAACTTAGGGTGTCATTTTATCTGTCCTGCTTCTAGCTGGGGATTGGGAGGCTCTCTCCTTAAACGTACTTCAGAAAGATGGTGGTCTATTCTGATGTAAGGGTTCAGGAAGGAAGGCTCACACCCCATTTGTTCTCTGGTTCATGATTATAAGGTTAACCAGCCAGCCTGCATGCTGTGGGTTTTTGGAATATATCCAGTTTTTTTTTTAAATTTTATTTTAATTGTATTGGAGTATAGTTGATGTACAGTGTTGTGTTGGTTTCAGTTGTACAGCAAAGTGATTCGGTTATACATATATATATATATTCATTCTGTTTTAGATTCTTATATAGGTTATCACAGAATATTGCGGAACATATCCAGTTTTAACAAAGCTGTACACTCATCATTTTGCGGTGATCAGGGAGGAATGCCAAATCAGACGTCGTGTCCCTCCCCTGGAGAACGTTTTCTAAGTGAGAAGTTGGTCTGAGACTCTATAGATATAGATGAGTGTCCTAACACAGGTTACAGAGCAGTGGATTAGCTATTTGGGGAGAAAGGTGGCAGGAAATTCAATCAGGGATGATTCCACCTCCTGAGTCTAATAAGACGCTGAACCAACACCATCTTTAGTAAGTAGTTCTGATTCTTCTGTGGTACTCCTATGCCCACAAACATCGTCCCACCTCCTCGGCCTGAAAACAACTCTTCCCCAGTCTTCCTTCCTCCGCTCTCTCTCTCTCTCTCTCTCTCTCTCTCTCTCTCTCTCTCTCTCTCCCCCTCTCCTTCTCTCATGCCATCTTCGTTTTACTGCCAAATGTTAACCAGCAATTGAGACTTGTTGCCTTTCTTCTTCCCTCTTGCCTCCTCTCTCCTCTCCCCCACTCCTCCCCCTTCCTTCATCCTCTCTGTTACTTTTGTTTTCTGGTCATCAATCCAACATCCTCTTAACAGTCTTTGTCTTGCTGACTCCTCGTGTTGATCACCCTGAATCCTTTCATCCCTTAGCTGTCATGCTGCTCTCTTGAGCTCCTCCCATACCTCCATCTGGTCCCTTTCTCTTCTCCTCACATCCCTACAGTATGACCTTTCCTCAAGATTCTGTTTTGGAGCCCTTTCTTTTTCAACAATCTCAGCCATTTGGGATCTTTAACCATCTCTTCTCTACAGATGTCTCCACTGTTATCTTTCCAGCTCTGACCTCTCCATGAGCTCCAGAACTGCATCGCCATCTGCTTTTCAAATCCAAAAGTACTGTAAAGTTGATTTATTTTATGTATTGTGTGTCCTTGGTAGAAAGTACACTCTCCGGGGACATGATTGTATGTCTTTGGTACTGTTCTAACCTCGGTGCCTAAACTCGTGCCTGGCACATGCTATTGGCTCAATAAATATATGTTGAACCAATGGAATGAATATTAACTGCAACATTTATTGAGCACTTGCCTTGGAAAGAAAGTCTCTAAGCACTTTAGCTTAAGTTTAAGTTGATTACCTCATGTAAACATGACAAGCCCAATTTTAAAAGCAAGGACTGTGAAGCAAAAAGAAGGCGACTCTCCGGGTATGGCTAGTGAGAGGCAGAACGGGCTTCAAATCCAGACAGGGTGACCAAGTCCAGCTTTTAATCACTGGGTTCTGCTTAGAGGTCTGTATCTGATCTCTGCCATTTATTAGCTGTATGAACTTGGCCAAGCCTTTTAAGTTACCTGAGCTTCTGCTTCCTCATCTATTAAAAAGATGTCACCTCTGACTCCACAGTGTTATATGCCAACATATGTTATATATTGGCTTTGCCAACAGTGCAATTCAGCATCAATGTTATCCCTCGAATAAGGACCATTAATAGTTAAGGAATAAAACAATGATAGGGTCTTTTAAGAGTTACAGAGCCACATAACAAAATAAAACAGAAACAACAAACCACAAGTGTTGAAGTTATGTCATCACTCTTAAAGGAACTCACACCCACGCTGCCTGCCTGCCTTCCTTCCATCCGTCCATCATATATTTATTGTAGTCCTCCCAGGGGTAAGCCTGGGCTAGAGACCAAAGGACAGAGGTAAGTCCATTTGGTGTGGTGGAGGAGGTAGATGTTGCTGTGATTCATGGGACGGTGCGGTATGGAGGGTGCTATACCACACTAGAATGAATTGAGAGCTTTGGGGACCCTGAGGAGCTTAGATTTCCCTGGTTGTGGTGTTGAGGACGGCTTTACGGCAGGCTCGACACTTGCCCTGCATTCTGAAGGATTAAGAGCTGGTCAAAGACCTCAGAGTTTCAGGAATGATACAAAAATAAGAGAGATCCCACTCATAGCTTACCATCATGTGCTTTTAATAGAGTATAACCAAAAGGTAGATTTAGTCTAGACAAGAGAGAATAGTATTGATTGTAGTTCTTGGAAGAAGGCTATAGTAGGAGGACCTTGAAAGGGAACTGAAGGATTTGAGCAGCAGAGAGAATGCAAGAGTTTATTCCTCTGTGTTCTCCTCTTGTCTCTAAGTCAGGTAACCCTGGGAAAACTGGTTGACACATGGCTCATCTGGGTGCCCCACCTGTGGGCCCCTTAAAGTCTTCTCTTAGGTTCACCTGCCATGGGTGCCAGAGAGGGCTTTGTAGGTCACTGTTAAATCACCAGCCTGGAAAAGAACCAGGGAGGCATCTGCTTACCAGAATGGGAAAGTGGCTGGAAAAGGAGTCTCATATTTGGTCTGGAGATTTCAGGATAGTGAAGCAAAGGCACACATCTGTAGTTACGCAGCAGAGAGAAGAAAAGGAGAGTGAGACTATATAAGCCTGTGGTTCTTTGGCTGTGGGTCTGAAGGAATCCAAAAAGATGTGTGTAATCTTCCCTCTCTTTTGTTGGAATCCAGGACCTTCCCCCTGGGAGCCTGTGGGAGGGGAAGGTGCCAGGGGCTCCATGTGTCTCTTTCTTTGTGGTAACTTTCTGTCTTTGCTGGAGGGACCAGTTGTGCACGTTTCCAAGAGGCTGGCCTGGGGACCTTCTGGTTTTCCAAGGCTGACTGATTTCTGCTCTTTCCTGGACTCCCCAAAGCTCTATTTGAGTCTTAGGGCCAAGCGTTGAAATAAAGACCGTTCGGAGTCGGAATCAACTTTCTCATGACCTGTTTAAGACCTGCCCCAGGGATGTTCTGTCCTGAAGAGCTTTAGTTCATCTGGGGAAAGAGAGATAAAGCTGGGTGCTATCAGTTTTTGAGAAGTGGCTTAGAATGGAGGAAAGAGCTCTAGATTGAGAATAGGAGCCCTAGATTCCAGTTCTGGGGTTTTGTCTGTGTGACCAAGAATATATTTGGTCCCATACCTTCTGGGCTTCAGTTTCTTTTGCAAAATGAGGGTATTAGACTAGGTATTTTATACCTGTTTCCATGTTAACATTCTCAAATCTTCTCTGGCTGGTGTGTGTCTGTGTGTCTGTGTCTAACTTTTTCTAAAAAGAAAGCTTAAGGATAACATCCCCTGCACATTGTCGTCGCCATATGTGTGTGCATTCCTGACACAGCTATGGGCCGCACCCCTGCCATATGCTTCCCACACTTTGTCAGCCGGGCTGTCCTTTATGACGCACCGCAGCTCAGCATACCACATGTTCCTGTGTGCATGAGAAGCACCGACATAGGCTGACTCATGTCTCGTCCTACAGGCTGCTTCTTGAGGAATCCTGAATCCAGCCGCAACACCCCGCACTAGCCTGGCTCTGTGGAAGGGGAGATGGAAGAGCAGGCTTCAAGTCAGCTCACACATATTTTATGAAGCGGCCCTGAGAGGGCTTCGTGAGGCTGCCGTTCTCTGCACCATACTGTAGTATTACGCCTAGACTGGGGTGTCATGACATAGTGGGGTAACCTCTGTAAACCAGGTCAGGTAAATACCGAGGCTCAGGGAGAAGCACACTAAGTGCCTTTAACCATCCAAGTGGTGGCATGGCCTGAGGATGAAGCATTAAATCAATATGGTGAATTCTAGAAGGCAGAACTAGGATGGAAACTTCAGAAAGGGAAGATGTATGGTTCTCTGAAAGTAGTTCCACAGTGACCCTTGCTGTGGAGTGGAATGTAGTCCCTCATGAAATTAGAATCACTTTCCCTGTCCCTGTTGGGGTTCTCATGGATACATATCAAGTTTTTCAGAGATTTTAAATTGTTTTAATTTAAACACTTGATTCAAGTCTCAGCTCTACCATTTATATGTGACCGTGGGCAAGTCCTTTAACTTCTCTGAACTTCATTGTCTTAATATTTAGAAGAGGATGTTGCCTACCTGGTTACCTCCTTCACAAGGTAGTTATGTGATTCAAAGAAGATCACGTTTTTGAAAGTAATTTGTAAACAGTAAATGCTTAACCAGTGGTTATGATTTGTGGTAAGTCAAGGACCCTTTGGAGGATGTGCTCAGCACTGTGGAACCCATCAACAACAAAACAAAGTAAAAAAAACTTCATATATGTACACTTTTGATACACAACTTCAAGGGGTTTACTTAGCAGATCCATGTGTCAGAGTTTAACAATCCCTGAGATAGAGATCAAATAATCATGCTAATACTTCTGCCTCCGTGATGGAGGCTACATTTCTGTTTTTCCTATTCTACCCCCATCTCCCCAGCGATAAGACATGCACCCCATTGGCTTATAGTTAGGGAATGATTGACATGGGTTATATGTGCGTGTGCATGTGTGTTTGTACTCTCCACTTGTGCCTTTCTATCATTTAGCAGTTTCAACAAAGTGATTTAGCACTATCTGTGTTGGAGGAGACACAGTGCATCTCCTGGGTCATAATGTTTCACTCACTAATGAGCCAGAAAAGGGTAATCCCGTTGCTGTGTATTCTACTTGCCTGACTCGCTTCTGCAGGTTAATTTTGGTAACGTGTCATATTTTCTCTGGCTCAGAGGGATTAGCAGGGAAAATACAGATTGCATCAACAATTCGAACTCCCTGGATACGATTTGGTATCCCTGTCTATTTCATTTGCAGCCAGGATCACACCTGCTTGATATGTATTTTTAAACTAATTCCTCTCGAGATCATTCTTTCTGGTCAGCACAGCGAAAATGGTGAAATTGTTCTTTCATATCTATTTTGTTAGCATGTTTCACAGGTGCCCCTTATCCTTCCAGTGTAAAGGGAAAGAGTTCTAATCACTGGGCTGCCTGCTTTGCATTCACTGAGTAATTCACTTATTGTTAAATAAACTTCTAAAGTGAACTCTGACATACATACAGAAAATGCATAAATCATAGTGCACAACTTTATAAGTTATCATAAGCTGTCACTATCCAGATAAAAAAAGTAGAATATATGCTCTCATGTTCTATCCTGGGCATTAGTCCTGCTTCCTCCTCAAAGGTAGTCAGTGTTCAGATTTCAAACACCATAGATCAGTTTTGCTTACTTTTGAATTTTATATAACAAAAGCATATAGTATATATTATTTTCTTCTTTTTGTTGTTGTTCTCATTCAACATTATGTATTCTTCCATAATATTGGAGTCCAGTGTATTTGTCTTTCCTTTGTGATTAGTGCTTTTGGAGTCTCATTTAAGCAACTTTTGTCTACTCAAAGGTCATGAAGGTATTCTCCTATGTTATCCTTCAGAAGTCTTATATTTTACCTTTATAGTTAGAGCTATAATACATTTGACATGTATTTTCCTGTATGATGTGAGGTAAGGGGTCAATAATTCATTTATTGTGAGGATATCTGAAAAGACCTTCCATTCCTCACTGCTTTTCTCATAAATCAGATGTCTGTGAATATGTGAGTTTGTTCCTGGACTCTCTGTCCAGTTCCATTCATATACCTGCCTCTTCTGGGTCAGTGCCATGATCTCTTAAACACTACAGGTTTATAATAAGGCCTAGTACCTAGGCATGTATCAAGATTATGTTGTCTATTGCAGCTCTCTGCATATTTTACAGTCATTTTATTGTTTCAATAACAGCAATAACAATTAAAAACAATTTATGGGATGTTGATTGGGATTGCTTTGAATCTATAGACTAATTTATGGAGAATTGATATGTTTACACTATGATGTTTCCCAGTCCATGATCATGAGGATATTGTTCTACTTATTTAGATCTAATTTATCTTGATAATATTTTATAGTTTATATGTGTGTGTGTGTGTGTGTGTGTGTGTGTGTGTGTGTGTGTAAAGGTCTTATACATATTTCAATGTACAAGGTTTATTCCTAGGCATATGATTTTTTTTTTTTTTTTTTGTGGTACGCAGGCCTCTCACTGTTGTGGCCCCTCCCGTTGCGGAGCACAGGCTCCGGACGTGCAGGCTCAGCGGCCATGGCTCACGGGCCCAGCCGCTCTGCGGCATGTGGGATCTTCCCGGACCGGGGCACGAACCCGTGTCCCCTGCATCGGCAGGCAGACTCTCAACTACTGTGCCACCAGGGAAGCCCCGATTTTTAAAATTTTATTTACTTTTCATTTCGTCATAATTTTTTTAACTTATTTTTGGTGCTGGTATGTAGAGCTGGAAATAATTTTTATGTATTGATATTGAAGCCAGTAGCCTTCATAAATTTACTTATTCATTCTAAGAATTTGTAGTCTTTGCATGTTTTATATACAAAATCTCATCTCCTGTAAATAATTATTTCTTCCTTTCTAGTCCTTATATCTATTTTTTTCTTACCTTATAGCATTGGTTAAGAGTCCACTTCAATATTGAATAGAAATGGTCTTGAAAGATATCTTTGTCTCATTTTTAATCTCAACTTTTAATTTCACTGCTAGCTATATTGATTGGTATATTATTTCTGTAGCTACTCTTAATTACGAAAATCCCTTTCTATTCTTATTTTGTTAAGAGTTAACCTGAATAAGTGTTGAATTTTGTCAAATATCAAAAATTTGTGGTGTATTTATTTAGATAGTTGTTTGCTGTTTCTCCTTTATTCTATTAATGTAATAAATTATATTGATTTTTAATAGACTTTATTTTTAGAGCAGTTTTAGGCCCATAACAAAATTGTGTAGAAAGCACAGAGAGTTCTCATTTACCCCAATACAAGCACAGCCTCCCCAACTGTCAACATCCCCTACCAGAGTGGAACATTTGTTATAATTGATGAACCTACATTGACACATCATTATCACCCAAAGTCCATAGTTTACATTATTGTTTGCTCTTGGTGTTTAACATTTTATGAATTTTGACAAACGTGTAATGACCTGTATCTACCACCCTAGTATCAAAAAGAATAGTTTCACTGCCTGAAAAATTCTCTTTGCTTCACCTATTCATCTTTCTGTCTCCCCTAATCCTTGACAAACACTGATCTTTTTACTGTCTCTATAGTTTTGCCTTTTCCAGAATGTCATATAGTTGGAACCATATAAAATGTAAGCTTTTCTAATAGGTGTCTGATGGTATCTCATTAGTGTTTAATTTTCAGTTCCCTGATGACATGATGTTTAACATCTTTTCATTTGCTTATTTGCTATCCATGTATGTTTTTTGGTGAGGTGTCTTTTTAGGTCTTTTGCCCATATTTTAAATTGGGTTGTTCTTTTTCTTGGTTTGAGTTTTAAGGGTTCATTGTATATTTTCATTAGCAGTCCTTTATCAGATGTGTCTTTTGTGGGTATTTTCTCCCAGTCTCTGCTTGTCTTCACATTCTCTTGATGAATTACATTGATTTTGAACATTACAGCAACTTGCATTCTGGAATTTGCCCAAGTTGATTGTATTATATTCATACACAGACACACAGATATATGTACATACAGAATTTACTTGCTAATATTATGCTTAAGAATTTTGAATCTTGGTTTATGAGATAGATTGTCCTAAATTTTTTTCTTGTAATTCTGTTGTCAGATATTTATATCAAATTTTACTGTCTCCAAAAAGAAGTTGGGAAAAATTATTTTTCTATTCTCTGGAAGACTTCATTTAAAATTGGCATTGTTTTTTTTCTTAATTTTTTGGAAAAATGCACGGCTAGAACCATGTAAACCCGGAGTTTTCTTCATGAGAACTTTTTTTTTTTTTTTTTTTTTTTTGCGGTACGCGGGCCTCTCACTGTTGTGGCCTCTCTCGTGGCAGAGCACAGGCTCCGGACACGCAGGCTCAGCGGCCATGGCTCACGGGCCCAGCCACTCCGTGGCATGTGGGATCTTCCCGGACCGGGGCACGAGCCCGTGTCCCCTGCATCGGCAGGCGGACTCTCAACCACTGCACCACCAGGGAAGCCCCATGAGAACTTTTTTAATTATAGGTTTAATTTCTTTAAGCTATAGAACTATCTTAACTGACTTTTTTGTTATGTCTGTTTTGGTAAGGTTTTTTTCCCCCAAGGATTTTTAAAAATTGGATTTAAATGTCAAATTTATTTGCATAAAATTATTCATAATATCCTCTTATCTATTTGGAGGGCACTGTATTGATGTCCCTCTTTTTATTTCTGATATTGTAATTTGATAACATCTCTATTTTTCTCTTGAAAAAACTTACCCCTACCCTCATACCAGTATTTCTCACTTGGTAAGCCCTCTTTAAAAAACAAACAAACAAACAAACAAACACAAATTTTGGCGTTGTTGATTATTTTAATGTATATTTTATTTTATGATTTTTAATTTCCTTTTTTACTGTTTTCTTCAGTTTGTTGATTTTATTTGCTGTTCTTTGCTTTCTTGAGATGGATAATTTGATCAGTGATTTTTAGCTTTCTTCTAACATACGCATTTAAGGATAAAAATGTTCCTCTAAGCATGGCTTTAGGTGTATCCTACAAATTTTTTATGTCATATTTGCATAGTCATCGAGTTCAAGATCTGTTCTAATTTCCGTTGTGATTTTCTTTTTGCCTTGGCATTATTTGAAGTACATTGCTTAATTTCTAACCACTTAGGCATTCTCAGTTATTTTTGTAAATAATTTCTAAGTAATTCCACTTTGGCCAGAGAACATGCTCTGCATTATTTCATTCTTTTCAAATTTGTTGACACTTGCTTTATAGCCTGGTGTATGTTTGATTTGAGTGAACATTTTGTGTTGTGCCATGTCTGCAGTTTTTATGTGCACTGTTCTTCCAATATTCTTGGGTATGCATGTGCGTGTATGATCAAGTTTCTTAATTGTACTATTCAAATCTTTTATACAATTCCTGAATTTTTCTTTCACTTACTGAGAGGTATGTTTAGCTTCCTACTATGATTATGAACTTGTCCTTTTTTCCCCTTTAGTTCTGTTGATTTTTGCTTCATGTGTATTTTAGACTACTTCATATACATAAATTTAGAATTTTTGCATCTTCCTGAACAACTGACTCCTTTATCATTATAAAACTTTTTCTCTTTACACTTAGTAATGTTGCTTGCTTTTAAGTCTAATTTACTTGATATTTGTATATGTACACTTTCTCTTATGGTTAGTACTTTTATTATATTCTTTTTCTATCCCTTTACTTTCAAATTATCTGAATTTTTATATTTAATTTCTTAGTTTCTTGTAGGCAGCATAGCATATTCTTAATCCACTGTGAAATATTTCCTTTAATTGAGGTATATAGGCTGTTTAACATTTAAAATAGTGACCTCTTAATTTATATTTAATACAAGTTCCTTCTGATCCATTCTCTCTTTTCCTAATCATCTCTTCTGTTGTGTCTTCTCATCTGTTAAATACCTGAATTGAATCCTTAGTGTGAGCTATTGTATGTTTTACCCTTGAATTTCATTTGATTCTGTTTCATAGTTTTCACTTCTTTGCTAAAGTTTGGTTTTGTCCTCTAACATCTTTAAATTTATATGGTTGATATGTTCAAGACCCTGGCTAATAACTCAATATCTCGGTCTCCAGTAGCTCTGTATTTTTTTAATTGATTTTTTTCTGGACTTTGGGGCATTTGATCTTGTCTTTTGGTATGCCACATGATATTTCTTAGAATACCTTATACTGTGCAAAATTATGGAGGTCATTTGAGATCGTGAATAGTGTTATTTCCCTCCAGAGAGGATTTATTTTGTTTCTGGGAGGCAGTTAGAATAGGGAAAATTACCTTAATCCAGTTAATGATGGAGCAGATGGAAAGATGGGTTATAAACTTGGTGAGGCAAGCTCTATTTCCAGTCACCCCTCCACCTGAGATACACTTCTCAGGTGGAGTGTATCTTCCAAAGTCCCAGCTGGAAGTCCGGAATGTCTATTTGGACCCCTTCTTTTTGGCATACTTCAAATTTAATTTTGTCCTTCAAGACCTATAAGACTATTTAAAGTTTAGTTCAGCTTCTCAGCCTTTAAATTGCAGCTTGAGAATTGAAAATTTCCTCAAGGGAAAAAGTGGCACTGGACATTAGGGATGTGTCTCTGTACTTCCATCTTCTGTACTTCCTTTCTCTCCAGGATTTTATGCCCTCCTGTCTTCACTGCCTTAGTAGCTCTCTGAAGGCTTCAGATAAAATTTTCTATACCTATTTTTCTCACCATTCCTAGTTTTTCTCAGTAGGAGTGTTGTCCTACAAGCAGCTCATCTATCACACTCATCAGATTATTTGATTCATACTTCATCTATCTTGAATTTGAGGCTAGATGATGAAGCTCAACAATAAGGACCATGAAAAAAGAAATCCAGCTCCACCACTTTCTCTCCTCATAATAAGACTATGATTAGTCTTTCTAATCATAAAACTCAGCCTCTTTCTACTCAGGCCCCTATTTCATATCTCATTCTTGGCTAATTATTTTTAAAAAATCCTGATGACAAAGTATTAATTCTTAAGGTGAAAGTCTTCCTATGGAATATCCTCATTTTATTAATAGAGCAGATCTGAAGGCTAGCAGCCTTTGGCAGAAGTATCTATGGTGGACAAATAGAAGAGGCAAGATTGCTGATGTTTGCATGGCTCTCAGTAATACCGTGGGGACATCCATCCACACCACAGCCAACTTTGCCTTCAGATCTCCCCTCTCCATCTGAAACTCTTCCTTTTTTCAATGCATTTATAGCAAGTTACTTCCTCATATGAGAAGGAGCTTACCCTCCTGCACCTCTGCAATAAGCTGAAGAATTCAACCATCCAACTCAACGCTGCCCACAGCTGGCCAAATTCAAGGCCCTTTTAGAAAGAGATAACCTGTTTTATCTACTAATGGTCAAGAGGCAAAAGAGATAAATTTCTTTTATTTCATGCTATAAAGCAAGTACCAAAAATTCCATGAAGATGGGGGATTTTTAAACAATGTAAAATTAAGTCATTGGTTAGCTGTCTGACCTGGAGAAATTCATTTAACTTCTCTCAGCCTTGATTTCTTCACCAACAAAATGGGGCTGGTAATAATATTCATTTCATAAAATTGTTGTGAGGATTATAGGAAATAATGCACGTGATGATTGATTAATTGAGGGATCTTTCACATTCCACAAAGGGTTTGAAATAAATGTTTAAAAATTAAGGGGTATGAAGAAAGGCACTGCTGAAAATTTTTGCTGTTGCTTTTTAGTAGTAGGTCATAGTCCCCTTTGGCCTCAAATCAAAATCTCATGCCCTAACTTGACTAGAATGGTTGCTTCCATTGCTCCCGTGTTTGCTTTTCTTAGATAGTGGACTTTAATCAACTGAGGAGGTATTGTAGGAAACCATCTACTGGAACTCACTTTCCCAGATGGAGAATATGAGGCCTCAAGCGGTGAAGGGATGTGTCTAAGACCACTAGACCTGGGGAGTCTCCTGACTGCTAGGCTGGGAGGGAGGATGTTACAGCCTATGCTCTGATTCCAAAGAAGGAGGGATTATTTGCTTCTCCAAACACTTGGTCTCACATCTTCTGGATGAGTGTGAGGACAGGTATGTAGTTTCAGTAACCAAATGGGTTCCTCTGTGATCCCAGGTCCTGGCCCACCTTCTATATGGAATTGTCTTCTGGTCTTCAGTGACTCCTTTCTCTGTCATATCACTATCTACCATCACAGCTTTAATTTCTGTTTCCTGAGACATTACCAGTGACCCTGGGTGGCCAAGGACTTTCTGATGAAAATGATTTTTGACATTGAAAATCCAAATCATATTTGAGAATGCGGTCTGGTGACACCTTGAATAACAGGCATACCTTACTCTTCCCGGTCTCTGTTTACTTATATCACTGACCTGCAAAACAGTTTAAAACAGGGTAGGACTGAAAGTGTAGCCATAACTGCCATTCACCAAGTGTATTTTGTTTACAAAGTGTCTTCACTTTCATTTCTTATCATCTAATTTTCATACTAATCCTTTGAAGTGGACACCATCATCGCCCGTTTTAAAGAAGGGCAATTGAGGCTCAGAAGGCAAAGACTTTGCTCAAGATCATGAAGCCAATAAATGATTGTGGCCAGATTTTCCACCCAGTTTGAAATCAGGCAATACCATAGTCCTTTAACATAGTCCTTACCGTCACTCTCAAGTACTTTTTTTTAATATATAAAATGAGATTATACCTCACCTAAGGAGCTATGTCAAGTATGATGTGCGGTTGAGTCAAGAGTGGCTTTTTTTTTGCTTTTTTTTTTTTTTTTTTTTTTAGGAGTAGATTTTTAAATCTCCTAAACCTTAGCTCAGCTCTCTTTCTACTGAACATACAATTTTATCACAATTAGCATCTCAACTTTTGGAAATGGGTACTTGGTGAACCTCCCTATTTCAGAAAGCCTTTTGAGATGCTAGAGGTGGAGATGCAGTGCATTAAAGATTCTAATTCAAAATAACCAATCAAAAATTCTGATGTCTAAAAGAGTTATCATTTCTACTGTACATGGATCACCATCAAATTTACTTAATGTCAACATCATATTATGCACAATTTAATTTCTAACTCAGAAAAAAAAAGTCTGGGTCTGTTGGTGTCTTTGTTATCGATGTCACCATTATTTTTTTGCCATTAGTATCAGAAATAAAGAAGTTTGAGTTGCTAGAGTATTAAATAAGAGAGAACTGGGACAACCTCAGTTTCTTGTTCTGTTCAGTGCTTCTTGTGGCTGAGCCAAGGCACTCATATTACAAGACTAAGGCAGTTTCTGGAGCTTAGACGGCTCTTTCTTCTCACTTATTGAATTAGTTGTTTGTTGAGGGAGAGAAAATCTAGAAGCCAGCCTACGTTGGATTGTGGTGATGCTTTAAACGGCTCCTTTACTCCTCCTTAAAAGCTCATAAACCTTTCCAGAAGTAGAACATGCGTCTAGGGCTTAAGCTCAGATGCTGGCCCAGGCGCATCCATGGAGGCTGACTTGATTTTGATTTCATAACTCATCATAGACCCATCCACCCTGGTTTTCCTCCCAGGTCCCTGTGAATTGTGGCAAGAGTGGAAAGCCCAAGGACTTGGCCCGCATCCCTCTCGCTGAGCTCCTTTCTTGCAAAATTGCCACTCAGGCTCCTCATTTTGACCCCTCAATATCAGATACACCTGGGATGAGTGGGGATCATATATGGGCTGAGGATACAGGGAAGACAATGACTGCCTAGCTGTGTATCCTAGCAATACACAAAACTTCTAGCACGTGTCTGATGGTGAATGCTTCAATAACCTGGTGTGTCTGAACAAAGAAACCACCTGCAGGAAGACTAAATCTTAGCAAGATAAGGCTCTGTCAGAGAGGCCAAGAAAGAAACGGGCAAGGATCTGAGAAGGGGTTAATTGAGGGTGAGGGGAAGTTTTACTCTGTTACCAAATTGACTCATTTGTATCCCTTTACATTTTTCCCTTGCATCACTCTCATTTCACTTGCTGGGAAATGGACTGAAACTTGGTGTCAGATGGGGGAATAACCGTGCCAATCACACACACACGCACGTGCGCACACACACACACAGCACAGGTATTCCAGCTCCCTTCCCTGAGATATGAGGAATCTACTAACCAGTTCTTTCATTGTTCACCACAACACAAATGTAAAAATATGGAGAGTTAAAAAAAAGTTACAGCCTTCAAGCCGAAGCTGCATTATTTTTTCACCAAACAATGATGTCATGGACTTACCTCACCTTTAGTTCAGCCAAGCGAATAATGCGTACTGAGCTTTCTATCATGTACCATTATAATTAGCTCTGTCAGGTCTTAGCCCTGCAACCCTCATGCAGATAATATGATAATATGTCTTCATAACCAAGTGACCTTACATGCACAATATTTCTCCCCTTATGAAGATTGCATGTCAATAAAGTAATTGAGTCTCAGGGGCTGCAGCGAGGGAAGATTTAGATGATTGGACATGCAGAGCAGTGATGTATGACCATTATTATTCCTCTTGTCAGGGAGGCGCGTACAAGCGAGGATGGCCAGAATATGACAGGGATGACGGGTTGCGTTTCATTAAAAAAATATTGCTGTTAATCACCACTCTATTCTTTTCAAAGTCACTGAGGAAAGAAAGCTCTTTTTTCATTTTAGCTTGCAATGAGCATCCCAAATGGGAGCGCGTCATAAGGTTTCCAGCCTCAGCCCCTCTCATGGCATCTTTCGTCCCTTGCAAAGGGGGCTAAATTAAGATTTTAATGACAAGATCAGCAATGGGGATGTGGGCAGGGGCCACCCGACTTCCCTGCGTTAGGCCTTCTTGGATTTCCACGTGCAGGAGGATGCCTGCTGAGATGGAAAGTCACTTCCCCTGCTCTCCTTGAGAGAAGTGTGCTCACAAGCTCTGTAAACAGAAAGCAAATGTGAGAGAACCAAATCTGAGACAAATATTTTTACTTGAATTAATTTGTTTGGACAGTTTTAACACTTGGAACATTTATATTTCCATACTTTATAAAAGCAAACATGCTGTTTCTCTAGCTGTAAATTTATCTTATGATATCATAACAGCTGGAAAGTTGTAGCCTGGTAGGATTTTGTTTCATATTTAGACAGCTTGAGAAATATGTCGGAAACGAGGTATATTTTCCCCTATCTCTGCGTGTTTCCTCATCTCTCCTCGTATTAGGCTACCCTAGGAGTGTTGGCAGTGTCACCTGTAGGGTGTGGAGGTGCCAGGATTTCTATTAAGCTGGCCTTGTTATTGCTGCTCCCTTGCAAACACCCTTCCTATAAATGCTGAGAACACTCTAAAGCTCCTTCCAGGGGTGCTGGAGAGTCTTTCCAAGGGGAAAGAAAAGCTAATAGCAGAAGCATCTTTTATTGGCAAAAGGGGCTTCTGAAGTCTTTAAATCTTCGTTCATCAGTAATTGACTAAGATCTAGCAGCCCTGAAGGAAAGGAAGCTGATTGTATCACTTTTTAGTCATAGTATTAGCCTTATGATTTATGGCGTATAATTAGCCACTGCATCCTCTCATTACGAGTGCTGAGTGATTTCTCCAGGCCAGCAGGAGAGGGTGGTGTGGAATCGAGAGCCGGGTTTGCGTGTCTCATGGAGCCCTACCATTTCCTCCTACAAGCCCCAGTGAATGTTTTTGGAGAAGGGGATTTTATTTTTCTTTGGTTTCACTCTACCCTGTAAAAGAAAAGACCAAACATAAATAAATACTTCGAAGGAACTTGAATTTTCAGAGGAAGTGTTAACCCGTGGGTGACCCAGGAGTAGAGGCATCGCGTAGAGTTTCAGACGGGGTCATTAAGTGATTTCAACCGTCTCATCATCCCACAACCCCTCACCCTCCCTGCAAATCCAAGGCCAAAACTTTCTGACATTTTTTTCCGGACTAGAGATGTTATCCATTTCCCCATTTGGACAGGCTTTCCCTGATGAATTCAAAACCACCTAATAGATTTCAGAAGCACTAGGAAGACTGATGATTTCAGGAGTTCATAATCCCTATTCAGATGCTGACATTGAAATTTTACAAGTGAGCTTCATCTCTTTAGTTCAAGCTTTGGTTGCTGGTAAAAAATGCAACTCACTCTGGGAGAACAGATTAACCTGTTATTAGTTATTTTTATCTGAGTGAGAAAGAAGAATCTAAATATTTTCTGAATAATGTAAGAAGAGAATAAGCAAGATAATAACCAGGTATCTTGGAGTGTGAGTTTACTGGCTGAGGTGGGATGATTCAGAAAGAGGCATAGATGCAAAAAGGACCTGTAACGAGGAGCTTTATGCCATCAAAAAATAACCTTGCCAACTTCACAGTTTGCTTCAGCCCTACTGTAGCCCAGCTTTCTTCCTCACCCCCATCAGTCTTCTTTCCTGGAGGGCAATTCTGTCAAAAGCAGGCTGCAGAATCAGACTGCATGAGTTCAAATGCCAGCTCTTCCACTTACCAACTCTGGGACTTGAGGAAGCTACTTAACTTTCTGGGTCTGGGTTTTCTCATTTTTTAAAGGCAAAATAATAGTACCTTTCTCTAGGGATGTAATAAATGTAACAGTCTTAGAATAGCACACAACAAAGTACTATAAATGTTATCTACACTATTATCATCCTGGCAATACCTGCCTTGTATTTGTGGTTGTTGGTGGTGGTCATGATGATGATAAAGAGATAACAGATCCTAAATATATCAAATATATTGGGAAATATTTCCGGTATATAATTTACTTTCGTAAAATTTGAGTCTAGGCCGATTGTTTTTGAACTATTTTAAGTCTAATATGTATAAAAATCTGAGCTTTCCAAACTGCAGTGAGAGTAGGTCAGGGCCCTGGTCACATCATCCACGGAGCTCTAGGGCCATTGAGCTATTGAGCTATCGAGGCCACTGAGCTCTATGGCCATTGATGACAAAAAGAAAACATAACATGGGAGAGAGAAGATAATTCTAACCGTGTGCAAATCCCCATCCTCTCCCTCCAAGTTTCCTGACTCCCATGCCTTACCCAAAACAACCTTTGGGTTAGAAGGGAACTTAGAAATTTTCTGCCCCAAGGTTTCCACACTGAGCTCTATGGAACTCTCCCGTTCTGAAAGATGTTATCAGCGGTGTAAGGGGAACACGTTGGTGACCCAGCGGGGCTGAGCTATGGCTTCCGCCATCTCAAATGAAAATATGATTTAACTAAAAAAATTTATTGCTAACATAACGACAAAAGGTTTTAAGATCAGTGGCCTAGTCAGTCTTGTTTGTTTATAGATTAGACCCAGGTCAGTCTTGTTACATGGCCCCTGCTAGTTACTCACAGACCCTATCTTTAGAATCCTAGCCCTTTCCACATCTGTGCCTCTGTAGGTGCTTCCAGGGTTTGAAGGCTTTCACCTCGGCCTTCCCTTCTCCTCCACACCCTGGATGGTCTCTTAAATGATTGTAACACTAACACGTGGTTGCTGTGGCAGTTCAGCATCCATGTCCACCAACCCAGTGACAGCTCTGAGCGTAGACCCAGAGGTCCAGGAAGTGGGAATAAAAAGATGAATGAGGTGCCCGGGGAATAGAAGTGAGAGGTAAGGGGAAGAAGTTGAGCCACATTAAACTCCAAAGTGCAGGTGAACAACCCACTGTCATTTTGCATGCGGAGGGCCTTGACCACTGGAGGAAGATTGATATCTCTCAGCCCGAAGGAGCTCTGACATGAGTGATCTGACCTTTCCATCAGTAGGACCCGGGCTCCTGCTAACAGATATCCGAGCTGATGGGCACTCCTGCCTGGAGCTGCCAGCACAGCAGCTTGGATCCCCTGGCCTTTATTTCCATCTCCTCTCCCTGTTTTCTGTCACTGTGTCATGTCAAATCATTGTCAGGTGGCAGACTGCATGCCCCCCAAGTACAAAGGTATTGGGTTTCAGGACACAGGCTGAAATGAATATAATAATAGGAGCCAGAGCTCAGCACAGGCCACTTATCAGGCAAGGAAACGGCTAATAAGTGTTGTTAGTGGTTTCCATGGGGGAGGCCCTGGAGCACATTTCCTGGGCAGGCAGGTGTAGCACAGCCTGTCCTGGGGTCCAGTTACAGACAGGCTTGTGCGATTCGTATTGATGCCTGTCACTTCGTGGCTGCCAAGCTGTTGATTCTGTGAAAGACCAAAGGCTCTGGTTATCTGGTAATCAACACTGCTCTCCAAGAAATTGGAGAAACAAAAATAGCCTTTCCTTAGGAGTGACCGAGGCCATGGATCAGGTTGCTGGTTTGTGTTTTCCTTTGGCCCCAACCCTTAGATTACTCCAGCCTGTCCTTCCCCTGTATCCCCAGGTAGCCATTGTCATTTTTCACAGCATCAGATTCTCACCCACAGGTACACACTCCCTGTCCTGTGATAAACACAGATGTAACTAGGATGCCTTGTGTTACAGCATAGGAAATAAGAATGCTTTTGCATATCCAGGCAGAAATTCAATCCGTTACTTCTGACGAGTTTCCAGATCTAAGTGCGTGGTTGATGCTTACGCTTATTATTAATCCCTCTCCACCTCATCTGTGCTGAAGACTTAAGTCTCTTTAAAAACGTAAAAATTAAAATCCTAAAGGATTAGTAACAGAAGAATAAAAAACAATTTATTTCCTTGCATAATTCATTTTCTTGGTAGCTGTTGCCTTCTCAGCTCCTTTTCTTTTTCTCCTTCCAGAACTTTAATCTTATTTCTCCAAACCATCAATGCCTTGATCATAGAGAACTCTGAACAGACAGCCTCCTGCCCACTGAAAAAGACACCACTCTTGGTTCGTAGGCTTTGTTACAGTTTTAATCTCTCTCTGTCTCTCTCTGTCTCTCATTTCTCTCTCTGTCTCCCTCTCTCTCCTTTCTTCACTCCATTCTCTTCTCCTGTATTTCTCTCACTACCACCCCTCCCCCCCAAAAGAAAACACTGGAAAAAGAAGAAGCATGCTTACTTTTTCTATTTGCACAGAATATTTCACAAAGTGCATATCACCACTTTAACTCATCAACCCAACCATTCATCCATCCATCCATCCATCCATCCATCTACCCATCCACCCAATAAACTCTGTTGAGCATTCACCATCAGTCAGCCTCTGGTTAGATGTTCAGGAAACAACAATGAATAAGTTGAGATCTCCTTCCGCAAAGAGCTCACCATCTAGTAGAAGAACGAGACAACCAGTACTGGGTCCTAAGTGATATGTGATACATGATATGGATGTATGTATTGTGTACATGTGTGTATGACATACACAAGCACGCACACTCACACACACACACACACACACACACAGAAGGAAGTGCAGCTGCCACCCAACCTTAAGTGTCTACTTGGCTTTTGGGTTCTTCATTCATTCATGGATTAATCCAGCAGGTCTTTTTTGCATAATAATAGCAAGGTACTATGTTAGCTCTTGGGGTTATAAAGATAAAATAAGACATACACCCTTCTTGTCCTTAAGCTTCTTATGAAAAGCAGCCTGGAATGGGCCCACCCTGATATTTCTGCCCATGGACTGGACCACTCTCTTATAGTCTGTTTAATTTTGTAGATAAATTAAGAATCTATGCTGCGCATTTGTTCCCAGTTCTCAAGGAAGGGTAGATATCATCAAATATCTACTTGCAGAGGAATGTAGAGATTCTCTGGCCCAAGTCCTTGTTTTTGCAAATGAGACCACCGAAGCTCTGGTGGAGGGGAAGTGGCTTCTCCGGGTCACACGAGGAGTCATTGGCAGCATGGGAACTTGGCCCTTGGTCAGGCTAACAGATTTCTTTCCACGTGTGGTGTCTCAGTCCCCCTCAGCGTCCTCACCATAAGTCCCCTTTTCATAAGGTCCTAAAGCTACGTGACTTCTCTCAGGCCACTAGAGGATGACTCAGTGAGCTGAGGATGTTGTGTGACACTTCTCAGAGCAAGAGGGAGAGGGTACCGCAGGGAAGGGGCTGAAAAGGCAACCCCAGAATTCTGGGTCAGGAGTGGTAACACAGGTCAGGCACTTGACCTTCCTGCTCTTCAGAAAGGCTCAGACAAACAAACAGAGGGGAGATTTCGTGCCCTGGTCGGCTGCTGATTACGTTTTCCGTGTCACACTTCCTTCTGTTGGAAGGCTTTGTACCGTCTCCCCTGCTCGTCTTGTCGTTGTTAAACTCACCTCGGCTGTCATCAGAGCGCTGTCCCAAGAGGAGTTAATCCTGGGCTCATCGGTTCATGAGGGCCACACCAGTTCTCAAAAGCTGTTACCCAGAAGCACCATTCAGCAATGACAGTTTCTCTTAGGTCCTCTAACACTTTTCTTTCTGGCAAAGGCAGAGGGTATAAAACAGACTAAACAGATGTTAAGAAGAAAGATTATATTGCAGATGGCTTGTTAGGCCTTGGGAGAAACTGGGTGGACTAAAGCAAAGGCCTTGACTACTGGGATATTAGTTATCTCTCCAATTTTTACTTTCGTTCCATCTGTTGCCTCAGAAATAAGAGAAAGTGCTAGGCTTTAGTTACACTGAAACATCAGATGGGTTCTGTACGCTGAGAGGAGCCTCAGCTGTGTTGAATCCCTATCTCTGTGGTTTCGTACCACCACATAGTGTCTCTAACGTTCTCATTTTAGAATCAAGTGAGCTGAGCGCTGCGGTGACAGAATTGGTGAAATGGGCTCTCAGGAACACATAGGAGAACATTCATTAACACTTTGTGAAAGTGAAAAATAAGCTTGCGAAGGAAAGGCTCCCTGTCGTTGGGCTGCGAATGGTGACAAGAGAATCAAGCCAGGTTTGCGGTCCCTCTGATGACCCAGGTCACTCGGGGGTTTGGCAAAATATGAGACATGTTGACTGAAGGGCTGACCCTTCACTCTGCTACCTTCACCTTCTCTGCGTGTTTCAGAGTGGACCCTCGGGCACTGAGGGGGGATAAGCAGTGTGCTTCCACGTTTGCTTCTTGCGACACAAGCTGCTGAGTGGCAGAGACAAGACGCTGGCTCTGGAGCAGGCCCCTCGGGGCCCAGTGCAAGAGCATCTGTGTTCAGGGAAGGGAAATCCAGCCTCTGTGCTCTTTGCATCCAGACAGACACTCACAGTTTCCAGGAATAAACAGGGACATTTCTAAGTCTGTCTTGGATCTTCACTCACTTTATCTTTGGCCGTGGAATGTTGACAAATACTCAGTATGATTGAGTGACCTTCTGTAGGTCAGAGCAGGCTCCGTTCTGACTGAGTTTAGAAATCTCATAAATCTGGCCAAACCTTCGATTTGTCAGGGGGACAGTGTTTTGTGAGGGGAGACTCCAGCCAGAACTGGAGCCCGTGTGGACCCATGTTCTTTTCTCTCTCCATATCTGCTCCCTGAGCTGCTGCTTCTTCCTGCTCCTCCAAGTGATGTCCCCTGGTTTATAAGGACATTTTCTCCTCTTTGTGGACAGAGCTTTTGGGTTAAGCCCGTAGGATCGCCATGACACAGACCCAGTGGTGTTTTGTTTTTGTTTTTGTTTGCGGTACGCGGACCTCTCACTGTTGTGGCCTCTCCCATTGCAGAGCACAGGCTCCGGATGCTCAGGCTCAGCAGCCATGGCTCACGGGCCCAGCTGCTCCGCGGCATGTGGGATCTTCCTGGACTGGGGCACGAACCCGCGACCCCTGCATCGGCAGGCGGACTCTCAACCACTGCGCCACCAGGGAAGCTCCCCAGTGGTGTTTTAATCCTAGCAGTGGGCTCATTGCCTTGAACTTTCACAAGCTAAATGAAAATATATATATAAATCCATAAATAAGACGGGTGAGAAGAGCTGAAAGAGCAAGAAGGAATTTGAGTTTTAAAACTTGAACTGGTCCAGCCTCAGCTGGTCTCATTCTTCTGCTCCAACAGCTTAGCAGACCAGATAACAAAGGATCCTTTTGCAGCTATTTTTCTTCAAGTTAGAGAATTTTAGAGCAACAAAGGAAATCGGAGATTATCTTTACAGATGAGGAAACTGAGGTCCAAAGAAATCAAGCGACTTTCCCAAGGTTAAAGAGATATTTATTGCTGGAGCCAAGATAAAAGTAAAGCTTCTCCTAGTACCTTAGTTGTTGTTGTTGCTGTTTTTTCTTGTAGCTCCCCACCCCACACCAAACCCACCCTGCAGGAAATGTTCATTGTGGACCTACTGTGCTCATAGTTCTGAGCAGGTTTCTTTGGGTCCGAGGGTCTAAGTAAATCATGATTCATGAACTCAAGTGGTGTGTACCTAGTGAGGAAAACAGACATGGCAATAGGTAACTGTGAAATAAGACAGAAAGATGAGGAGATGACGCACAGAATTTGGTGACATGAGCACCAGGCCTCAAGGTCTAAGAGAAAGTGTGAGAGCAAAGGTAGCAGGGTAAGCCTTTGGAAGAGGAGCCACAGGAGAAGCAGACTGGGTGCATTGGCCTCTTCTTTTTGCCTTCTTTATGATGCTTGTTTGATTGAATTTCTATCAGGCACGACCTCTGGGTTGAGTCCCACTTCTACCACCAACGTAAGGAATGACGATAATCACTGATGGTTACTCTGGGCCAATCCTCCGCTAAGTGTTTTACCTGTGTACTTTCTTTGGTCCTCACAGCAACTCTGAGGTGGGCTCTATCACTCATCAGAGGAGGAAACAGGATCAGGAAAGTGATTTGTCCAAAGGCACCCAAGTGTCAGAGGCAGGGATCTGTTCCTAATGGGGCTTCACTTTTCCTTAGTGCAAAACCGTGATGTCCTGGTGATCACATGTTTCCAAAGACCTGACTGAAATGCAGAATTACAGTGGAGCAGGTCTGGGCACCATTTGGCCACTCTGTGCTCTCCATGTTTAGATCTAAAGACTTCCTCATTTGAACAGGAGTAGAGTTGCAGGGGGGCAGGGCCAGGCCAGGGTTTTTGAAGCAGTGCCATGCCGAATGCGGTTCCAGAAGGCTTAGAGGACCCTTGTCAGGGGTTCTTTGTGCGTTTTATGCTTGGTTGAGCTTTATGACCCCAAAGAATCCATTCTCTGTTTTATTTATTGCAGACCTGAAACACCAGGCTTTGCTCTTTCTTCAAACTTACAATGCGTATTGCATGACAGAATTATTTTTCATTTTTCTTTTACTTTCAGAGCCTTGGAATCCTGTTAGGAAATTTCTAGTACAAGCATTTGGGGGAGATACCACTACTCAGGTTGGGCATCTGGGAGAGATAGGCAAGCTCTTATTACAGCATGGAGGATGGGGCCAAGTATCATTTCAGGTTGTGGCAGAAAGAGATTAGCTCCAATTTATCGCGGCTCAACATTTTCCTCTATCCCCCCAGTTTTCTGAGTGTCATGGAAATGATATTTGTGAATCCCAGGGGCCTCTCACAGGGTGTCAGTTTAGAGATCTTCCCAGATACATCTAAATGGGGACATAAAATGTAATGGGAAGAAATTGAAAAAATATCTGTTTCTTGATTCTTTATTACTGTGGAGTTAAGAAAGCTGTTTCTCATGCTGTTTCATAAATTTGAATCCAAATGCGTATGTTAATTTGTATTCAGATGGTTTGGGAATGATTCAAACATGGAGTTTTTTTTTTTTTTATAAATTTCATCAATTTTCTGGCAGTTTACAGATATGTATTTCGATAGCGTATATGTGCACACTGGCCGTATGCACATATACTGTGTTGTCAGAATTGAGCCTAACTGAACTATGATGGAAAGTTAATATAAGTGCATTAAAATAAATAAATACAAAATGAATTATTTGTATTTGAACTCAGTATTTGACTTTAAAAATATAAACATGAGTGAAATTCATTTTCGACTGCTTACTCCATTAATATTTTGCCTAAATTAAATTTGAGTATGGCAAAAACAAACATACAAATTTTTCTCTCAGTCTGGAACTATCTCTGTGACACAAAAGCACACAGGTAGATTTCAGACTCTAAAAGGAATTACTGCAAGCCCCAAAGTGAACGTTTTTAATTTCATGGAAAATTTTGTGAGACAGGAATATTCAAAGAGAGCTATATGTGACATTCAAATGTGTGACATTACCTTGTTTCCTAATATTGCCAGTAATTTTACTAATTAGGGCCAATTACGTAATTTTTGCCTGGGCTGTGGTTGACTGGGTTTGGGGTGCATTGCTGTTCACGCATAATCTGTTGTTCTGACTCAGAAACACTGTTCTCCCCTTGCTTAGTCCTTAGCAGAGAGATGGTCCAGCTGGAAAATACGGCCTAAGCCAATAAGAAGCAAAGATCTTGTTTCTAAAGTTTGGAAGGAATCCAGTGAGCTCCCTAATTTCATTCAAGTGGGTGTAAACCACAGGACTAACCCCTGAGCAACTTCAGGATAAGACTCTTCTTGCCTGGAGGACAGGAGGGTTAGAAGTGCACCCGGATCCTCAGTGCTGAATGCAGGCTTTCAAAGTGTCCTGCTTACTCAGCACACCTGAGAGGTGCCTGCCCAGATGACTGGACCAGTGGCTTGATGCAGGGTGTGGGAGGAGGGGTGTCTTTTGGGGCTCTCTCCAAATATCGTGTAATCTAAAAATCAGAGGCACAAGATCAGCTAGTGTCATGTCTTCTGAACGAACTCTAACCAAAAGGCAGGTTCTTTAGGGCAGAGGTCCTCAAAATATAAGGTGCAGAAGAACCCCTTGGGGAGGTCTTTAAAAATCTTGCCCACTGCCCACAAGAATTTCTGAGCCCCAAGGAGTAAAGCATATGAATACTCCTCAATATTGGGAGCTTCTTGTGAGCTGCAGTCCTCAAGCTCAAGTGATTGACTCTTAGGTAATTAAATTAAAGATAGAACAGTGGTTAAAGAATCCAGTATAGGGGCTTCCCTGGTGGCGCAGTGGTTGAGACTCCGTCTGCCGATGCAGGGGACACGGGTTCGTGCCCCGGCCTGGGAAGACCCCACATGCCGCGGAGCAGCTAGGCCCATGAGCCATGGCCGCTGAGCCTGTGCGTCCAGAGCCTGTGCTCCGCAACGGGAGAGGCCACAACAGTGAGAGGCCCGCGCACCGCAAAAAAAAAAAAAGAATCCAGTATACTTCATGAGCTAGTGATACCAAGGTTGTAGTAGGCAATGTTTGTGCATACTGCAGAGGGAAAGAGAGCAGTATAGTTAGAACCTGGGAAGGTTTCTTGGAAGAGTTAGAACTTGGGCAAAGCTCATTGCACTGTAAAATTTAGATGATGTCAGCTAATATAGAATGGGGTGAACCTTATCATTTGCGGACAAACTGACTAAACAATACTTATCCCTTCAAATAGCTGAATAAATCATCTTCCGTAGTCCTGGTTCAGAATGAGTAACAAATCAAGGGTGTTACTTTCACCCCAAAATGGCCTCGATTTCCCTACTACCCCTTCTAGACACGAAGTAAGGTCAGCTCTCTTGTAGTTTTGCTGAGTTCAGTAGAACTGTCTTTAACTGGCTTTATGACTGATCTTGGACAAGGCAATTAACTTCACTTAGTCTTATTTCCCTCATTTATACAATGGGAGGGTAGCAGTGGATGATTTCAGATCCCTTTTAGCTCTAACATTCCATCTGACCCAGTTAAATACTTCTCATTATTACATGACTGGAAATAGGCCAGGTCACATGATGTCCCTTCAAGCATAACCGTCAAATACAGCTGTATGCTGTAAAGATGGATACTATATTGTTCAACTTATCATCATTAGTTCCCTAGTCTTAGAGTGGGAATGCACTGTAGTTCGTATCTGTCATAGTTAGTATTTGGAAGTCTCAAAGCCTGTGAGATTATTCACATATTTATTCCTGTGTACCGCATATGCTATCCAACATCTCCCCTTCATCATGTGTCTATGACAATATGTTGAACAGAAAATCTCCATCAGCTGACTCTTACAGAATTGTATTATTTACAGTGGTGTCAAAATGTGCTACTTATAATTGAGGGGGCTCATAATAAACCAACCTAAGAATCTTTTCTTCTCATGTTCCTTCCCACTGGTAAATCCTCCACTTGTGTTCCTTCCATCAACAGCATCTTCATTATTTACAGAGGAGGACCATAGCCCTGATGGTGCATGTGTTATGTTTATAGGGTGACTCTTTCATCTTGGGAAGGTCTCTCTCTCTTTCTCTTTCTGTGACTTAGGATTTTGCTTATGACAGTTAAAGGTGAGGGATGTCAAGTCAACTGGAATCAGTTTCTAAACCACACCAAATACACTTCTCAATTTCTCCCAACTTTGGGACACTGTGGAATAAAAATTAATAGTTACATGGCCGATTTCATTTTTTATCCTCATTTATCCTCTTACTATCTGTGAGACCTTGAGAAAATTACTGAACTTCTGAGTGTGGGAGTTATGTCATCTGTAAAATGGGGATACCAATAATATCTAACTCATAGGAGTGTTGGGACTGTCAATCAGGTAATGCATATATATAAAGAGCTAAATCCAAATTGAAGGAAAAAAGAACAACAAACATACTCAGGCCAAAACAGCATAAAATCCCTATCTTTCATGTATTAAGCATCCACCAATAGAGAGCTCCTGAAAATTTTCCTCTGCCAGAAAGGCTTCAGAATTTAATGGGGGAAGTTGCCAGCTCCTCTAGCTCATCCAGCAGGATGGGGACCTGCACTGTATGCCTTCCACTCCTCTCCACAATTATGCACTTCCTCTTTTTAATTAATTAATTAATTAATTTTTATTTTTGGCTGCGCACAGGCTTCCTCTAGTTGTGCGGGCGGGAGCTACTCTTCGTTGCGGTGCGCGGGCTTCTCATTGCGGTGGCTTCTCTTGTTGCGGAGCACGGGCTCTAGGCGCACGGGCTTCAGTAGTTGTGGCACACGGGCTCAGTAGTTGTAGTGCGCAGACTCAGTAGTTGTGGCGCACAGGCTTAGTTGCTCCACGGCATGTGGGGTCTTCCTGGACCAGGGCTCGAACCCATGCCCCCTGCATTGGCAGGCGGATTCTTAACCACTGCACCACCAGGGAAGCCCTGTGCACTTCCTCTTGCTCCACTTCTAAAGATTCCTTAACTTTCATATACACGTGCCAGACCCGGTTCTTGCCTAACCTGAAATTGGCTTTCTGTTTTTATCTTAAGGCCAAAATGTTCACATGTAATATGTCTTATTCATTGATACTCCTATATTATAAGCTGAAAAGCCAGAGGTGATGTGGCAGTCACGCTCCTTGGTATTTACCCAAAGGAGTTGAAAACATGTTCACACAAAAACCTGCACATAGATGCTTATGGCAGGTTTGTTCAATTGCCAAAACTTGAATGCAACCAAAATGTCCTTCAATAGGGGAATGGATATATAAACTTTAGTGCATCCAGACCATGGAATATTATTCAGTGCTAAAAGGAAGTGAACTATCAAGCCATGAGAAGACATGGAGGAAACTTAAATGAGTATTGCTAAGTGAAGGAAGCCAATATGAGAAGACTGCATACTGTATGATTCCAACTATATGACATTCTGGAAAAGGCAAAACTATGGAGACAGTTAAAAAGATCTGTGGTTGCCAGGGGTTGGGCATCCAAAGGAAGAATAGGTAGGCAGAGCACAGAGGATGTTTAGGGAAGCGAAAATGCTCTATATGATACCATCATAATGGATACGTGTCATTATACATTTGCCAAAACCCACAGAATGTAGAACACCAAGAGTGAACCCTGATGTAAACTGTGAACTTTGAGTGATTATGATGTGTCAATTCAGGTTCATCAGTTATAACAAATGCACCACTCTGCTGGAGGCTGTTGTTGATGGGGGCGGCTGTGCACGGGTGAGGGCAGGGGGTTTAATAGAAATCTCCATACCTTCCCCTTAATTTTGCCGTGAACCTTAAACTGCTCTAGAAAAATTGTCTTAATTAAAAACAAACCAACAAACAGAGGTGAGGTTTGTGTGCACCGTGCTTATTGAAGCAGTGTTTTCATTGTCATGGCAGCTACATCCATATCTGCCAGCTAGTCTGTCTCTGCCTTGAACATCCAGAAACATTTTGGAGTGCAGTTCTCAATTTCCAATGGCCAAAGCGTTCAGGAGAAGCACTGATTTAAACAAGTATTTCTCTTTCATTCAATGGCTTGGGTGAAGATCCCCATATCCATGCATTTCCTAAAGATTAGTATAAGGCTCTTATCCCGCAAGTATCATTATCCGTCAAAGCAAAGTAACCAAAGAAAAACTGCTTGAACCTGGGGGTCTCATGACTAAGAGCTATCAGGCATTTTACATCTTTTCTCACAACCTTGCTTCCCCTTTCAGAGGCTTATGTTCTTAATCTTAAAAATGAGATGGTAAACTAAATTATATCTAAGATCTCTTTTATCTTTACCATCAGCCGATTTCTCTTTTTAGGGATTCTTAGAAATATTCTTAGAAATATTTCTGAATGTTTTTCTGCTGAGTTTCTGAGGCAAGCCTCATGTAATGAATAAGCTCTGTGTTTGGTATGCTGTTGTCTTCTAAGATAGAAGACTTTACTTTTGGAAGAAAGATGCAGTCATCTCTCCATCTTTCTTTGGATGCGTACAAGTGAAGATTTACCTCACTTAGGTCTCATAAAATTGTTTGATTTTACAGTCTGCAGAAACTCTAATGGTGAACTCATCTAATATCTTGGTATAACGGATGAGGAAACTGAGGCAAAAAGTATGGCCGAGGATTAGTTAGCTATGGAATCAATCAAAATCTTATGATTTTGGCGACTTCATCCTTAATCCAGTGTTCTTTCAACAACACCATGCCACCTTCTACTTCCTGGAATCATGAAAGGCGCAAGGCTCCTTGGACCTGACCTTAGCTCAGCCAAGACAAACAGTTGTGTACATTTGCAAATACGAAATCTGGCAGGCATATATTTGTTTGGTTTAAGGATCTTTCTGTTTTGCGTCCTCTTACAAGCTCTACTTTTCAACATGGCTTACAGCTCAAGCTGGCTGATGTGCATCCTTCCATTGATGGTCCATTGCCTGCCACCCCAACTCCTGTATCACATCTTTGAGTGATGCTCAAAAGTGTTCTGTATATGTAAAAAAAAAAAAAGAAGAGAAAAAGAAAACAAACTTACGATACCAAATGGGAAAGGGGGGGGAGGAGGGATAAATTGGGAGTTTGCAATTAACAGATATAAAATAAGCAACAAGGACCTACTGTATAGCACGGGGAACTATACTCAGAATCTTGTAATAACCTATAATGAAAAAGAATCTGAAAAAGAATAGATATACGTATAACTGAATCACTATGATGCACACCTGAAACACTGTACATCAACTATACTTCAATTTTTTTAAAAAAGTGTTTTGAATGAGACCTTGATCCTTGTGTAGAATTTGCAGTTTTAGTTCAGTACTTTGCTGACTGGATTATAGTAGTTAGCTTTCCGGGATTCTGGGATGGCAGATACACAGGGTCATGATATTTGTAATAGCTCGCATTATATTGAGAAAAACTAAGGGAACTTAACAGATGAAACCATCTTCAATATCACTTTGCTAGTCGTCAGTACAATATAGTGTAGTGCTTAAAGTGTTTTATCCACATTTATGTTTCAGCCACAGCTTTGCTTCTTCTAGATGTGGCAGGTGGAATTTTTTATGTACTTATCACTATCAGATATGTAGATTTTAACTTGCCATGGGTCATAAGGTGATATGTTGGCATTTTACAGCCTTCCATTGGATGCCAGAATATTTGAAATCTTTTTAAAAGGATAACTGATTGCTTCTGTGAGAGCTTGGAAATTAAAATTAACTAATTTAATCTTAGCCTTTGGGGTTTATATTGGTTTCTTCTCTTGGTTTTTATTTCACTAAACAGCTTTCTAATTCAATCATGGTTCCTAATACTCTGTAAAACACAGGAAAATAAAAGACTGAGTTAAACGTGACTTTGGGGAAGGCAGCATAAATCCTGTGGCTGATTGAGAAAGCCCTTGCCTGTAATAGGCCTTGGTTGGATGATTTACATCACAGAGGAAGGGGAGATCCCGTTAAGGATGGGCTGATGGATAATGTACATCTTCTACTTGGATGAAATAAAGCCCAAGTGCAAGGCTGAGCGGATGAGTCCCTTTGTTGGCATCTGACGTGACTACAGAATGGGTAGTTCCTTACTTCTCAGGCCTCTGGTTCCCTATTCCACGAACCCAAAGCTTTGTTCAGTGTGTTCAGTGAGCAGAGTGTTTGCCTCTGCCTTTCCTCTGTGACAAAATGCCAGCTTTATAGAAAAGGGAGTCGAGGGGTGAGGTTTTTCTCTGGCAGAGATCACCTGCATCTAATCGGAGCCCAACTGTAAGCTCCTTCTGTCTTAGAAGACAATTACTTTCATCTCTTTATTTCAAGGCCTTTCCCCAGCTCAGCCCAGCAAATGAGTACAAAGTGCTTGCTCAGAACAAAGGTGAAAGAGGAGATTATTTGTTATTTGACAGAAATTGCAAAGCCTATGGCAGAAGTGAGAAATGAGAGCTGGGCTTGGGCCCCGGATCTGAATTCAGTGTGGATGTGGAGAGGTGACAGTTTTCGAGGGCCAGGAGAATTTGAGACTAGACTCAAACCTCATTTTTTTTTAAGGGCAGCAAAAACCAGTTTTCTGAGTAGCTCACTCAGAGGCCTATAGCTCAGCATGTTTAGAAAGCCTTTCTATGCCATCTGGTACTCCTTAACCCTAAGAATCTGTATTCTGATGCTTGGGTGTGTTGACACATCTAGCCAAGCATGCGCTTAGGTTGCTTTCAACTCAGAGCTCCCCTCAACACATGCTGAAAGAGAATGAGTCTGTTGGAGACTCAAGGTTTGGAATCCAAGATGGTGAATAATATTAACCAAAGACCAAACTCTACACGATGCAGAGGCCAAGAAGAAGGAGAAAAAATTACTGATCAGTATGTGTGTATGTATATATACTGTATATATAATGTAAGTATGTTAACATATATGCCATGTATAATATGCTGTGTGTGAATACATACACGCTTTCCCACTATGTGTATAGTGTACCTACTAAGACCAAAGCACTGTGGGAAATTCTTGGTGGAGTAAGACCCAGGTCATCCTCTCAAGGAGTCTGGGAGGGGTATGATGATCTCAAGTCATTCACTATTCCAGAAATTCTTACCTTTCTTCATGACTTGGTTGTTGAAATAGGATAATTTACTCCCGGATTTCGTGAGCAATAAAGACCAGAAAGCTGGTATCACGATAGTTGCTGTAGTCAGTTTTTCTCCTTTCTCCTGAAAGGTGGTGGTAATATTTCTAGTTGTACTGCCTGCTTTTAGGAAAGGTCTCTGCTGGTATCTAAGCAGCACAGTCCCTTTCTGCTTCAGGATCTTGGCAAGAGCAGGTTCTGATTCTGAAGCATTAACATTCCTCATGGCTCTGAGACCCCTCAGAGGTCCATTTGCTTCTGACCCTGCAGTTGCAGGTCATCACGGATGTTTATTTGTCTGTTACCCAAATTCAGGACACATGTAGAGCAGTAAATTCATCGTTTGCCAGAGTTAATCACAGCCATGTTATAACTTATATCATTCCAACTGCCCATTGGGAAAGCCTTGAAAATATAGATGGGATTTGTTCTCCAGGAAATAAGTTCAACAACCCAGATGGGTGAGACTACACTGAGGGAGAAGTTTGAGTCAGGGTCCCTCCTTGGATAATATCTTATTCCAGTCCTGTCAAGGATCAAATTGAAGACTTGCTACATTCCCAAGGACAGACTAGTGACAACTAGAGCTGAGGGAGGCAGTAAAAAATGGTGTCTGCTTTTTCATTAAGTACTTTTTAAATAAAAAGTATGGAGAAAAATGTAAGGAACGTTAACTCATGTCCTCACCACTGATTATGAAAAAATGTTAACATTTTATCATATTTACTGCAGATCATTTTTATTATTAAGAAATAAAATATTTAGAAAAAAAAGAAATCTCTCACATTCCTCTCCCTAATCCCATTCCCCTTACGTTGTTCCCCTAAAGCAAATATTGTCATGCTTTTTGTGTGCATTCAGTCCATTTTTATCCTTTTGCTGCATAGATATTTATATATCCACAGACAGTATGGGGCATTGTTTTAGTACCTTTAAAATGATCTGAATGGTGTTATACTGTATCTTTTGACACCTTGTTTTTATTTGATCAGCATTGTGTTTTTTGAGATCTATTCAATTGATGTATACATAGAGTCCATTCATTTTAATTGCTGTACAGTATTCCATAATATCCACATAATGCAGTTTAGTCATTCCTGTACAGGTGGTCGTTTCTAAATCTTTGCTATTGCGGCAAAGCTGCAATGCACATTCATCTATATTCTTCCTGTAGCACAGATTGTGAGGGTTTTTGTTTTTTAAGGCTATATACCTAAAAGTGGTCTTTTTAGATATATCATCTTTTATATTTCCAAACGGCTTTCCAAAGTGGCTGCAATAATATCTGATCTAGAGGATTTTGAAAGTTCTTGTTATTCTTCTATCATTTCCAATGTGTAGTCTATCCAGACTTTTTTTGGGGGGGGCATTATGGGTATCTTCTATTATTTTCAATCTTATTCCTATTTATTTCTGTGTTCTTGATTTCTTAATCATGTTAGAAGTTGGTATATTTCATTAGTCTTTTGAAAAATGTCTTATTGATTTATATTTTTCTAGTTTATTAATTTTGGTTCTTTCTCGTTTCTTTCCTTTTCCATTCTGTGGGTTTACTCAGTTCTTTTATCTTGCTGATTTATAGCTTAACTTATTTACTTTGATTCTTTTTAATTTAAAATAAATTCATTTATGTCTATATATTTCTAAGTACTGCTTTAACTGCATCCTAAAAGTTTTGTAGCAACTCTTTTACATTTGTAAATCTAAATATTTTGTAATTTTCATTACAGTTTTCTCTCTGACCCATAAATCATTTTTGAACAAGTTTTTTTTTTTCCATAAATCATTTTTAAAGTTTGCTTTTCTTGTCTGTAAATCATGATGTTTTTCCTACCCTTTTAATTTCTGATTTAGTTGCATGTAGTCACGGACATCTGTTTGATATTCTTTGAAAACTTTGGAGGGTTCGTTTGTACCCTAGCACATGGCAGACTTTTGTAACTATATGATGTGCTTGAAAATAATGTATGTTTTTCATTTGCTTCACCTCCCAAACTTTCTCCTTCCTCATCTCAGAAAATGGCAATACTGTTTTGTTTTGTTTTGTTTTCCTGTCCATTAGGCCCCAAACTGCCAAATTATCTTTACTCAGTTTTTTTCACACAATATGTAATTTATCTGTATAACCGCTTGGCTTTGCCTTCAAAGTATAGCCTGAATCTGGCTATTGGAACCACTTCCACAGCCAATACCACAAGATTGCCTGACTATTGTAGTGGCCTCTGAACTGCTTCCACTCAGGTAAACACATCTGTCTTTAGCCAACAGCAGCTGGAATGGTCCTTGAAATATATAAATCAAATCGTGTTACTTCTCTGCTCAAAACCCTCCAAAGGCTTCCCATTTTTTCCAGAGTAAAATCCATAGTTTTTGCCTTGGCCCTCAAGATACCCCATGATCTAGTTCCCTGTAATCTCTGATCCTTTTTTATGACAGTCTTTTCCTTCCTTTCTCCGAGTCACATATTGCTGCCTCAGGGCCTTTACACATCGACTGCAGGCTCATCTGTCTGACATTTACATGTGTTGCTCTCCTACTTCATTCAGGTCTCTATTCAAGGTCTTATCAGAAATGCTTTTTCTGAGCACCCTATTTCATATAGCACTCCAAAATACCCCATTCTCTCATCACTTTTTTTCCTTTTATATCACTTATTTTCTTCCCTTACTAGAATGGGAACTCCATAAAAGCAGGGGTTTTGACTCTTGCATGCACTGCTCTACCTCAGGACATAGACTAGTATAGAGGCTCAGTAGACATCAGCTGAATAACTGGGAAAAAAATGTCTGTTACTTGGGATGAGAGTTCTATAGGTCCCTTTTATTTGAAGATTGCTAATTGTGCTGCTCAAGCTTCTAAATTTAAGTTCTTCCTCATGTTGTATAACCATATCTATGTGCTTCCCATAAAGCTGTTCTATCAGGTTAAGTGGGTGAGAAGCACTACCAAACTCTCAGCAAGCTGACACAAGAAAAGTCTTCTGCAAAGTCAGCTATGTCTTGTGTGGCTCTCCAGGCACCTGCCATCCATACGATAACCCACAGATCCAGGCTGTTTTCATCTCCAAAAAAGGTATCTTGGAGCTTCACGGTAAAGAGTTCATGGACAACTCATACCCATCTTTTTATACTTATCTGGGAAGTGACACATGTTACTTGCACTCACAGCCCATTGACCAGACTTGTTTTGCTCTTTTATTGCAATATGTCCAGGTGCATGTTTGTCTTTATTTATTATACTCAGCAGTTGATGTGTGCCTTAAGTCTGAGAATGGAAGACTTTCTTCAGCCTAGGAAAAGTTTTCCATTGTTATCTCTTGAAATAGTTTCCCAGTATTTTCTCTGTTACCTAATTCTGGAAATATTATTAGGTATAAGCTGAAGACTCTGTACCTCTTAATCTCTTTTTTCTGTTTTTTACCTCATTATGTCTCAGTGCTGTACTCAGAATGATTTCCTCAGTACTGTCTTCTGGTTCACCAATTTTCCCTTTAACCGTAGAAACTCTCCCATTTATTCCATCTATAGAGTTTTGAGATATCAGCTATGTTGTTTCTATCTTCTAATTTCTAACTGATTATTTTGTTACTCATTTTTTTTCTCAATTTTTATCTGCTTCATTTTGTTTAATTCTTATTTAAAAAGATACTGTTTCTTTGCATCATTATTTTAAGGTTATTCAGAGACACCTATGTGCTTCCCCCCCTCGCCCCCCCACCCAGGAATCAAAGCACCCTCTAGTTGTTGATTTTGTTGAATATCTTCTTGGTCCTGTTTTTCCTTATTGGTTTTGAATTTTAGTTTACTGGCTGATCTAGAGTGAAAGTTATCTTAAAGAAAAAAAAAATACTTTAAATATCTACTGCACAGATGTGCAGTAGGTTCCATATGGCTTCTCGGGCCAGAATCAGGTTTTATGTTGGGGGCTGGGATTCCTGTCCCATTGTGGTATTGGGGATATTGCTGATGCAGTAATTAGCAGCTTGTCACAAATCTGATTTGCGTGACATGCTCTGTTCCTTCCTGTATCACATGTACATGGTTTAATGCAATCCACAGGCCTGTCTTTTCTCAGTCCTCTCCCACCCCCCACAGGTTGGAAGACCCTACCAGCTCCCAGTTGCATGATGTGAGTCTGGCTGGGGACCCTGACCTTGAACCTTCTCATTGCCTCTATTTCTAGATACAGAGTTCAACAGTATCCTAATATTGGCATTTGCTCCCTGCTGTCTGTTTCAGTACTTTTCTTATATATGGAGACTTTTATCTTGTATTGGGTACGATACACTTTTTTTAAAAAATCATGTTTCTTTATTACTTTTTTTATATGGGAGCATAGCTGATTAACAATATTGTCTTAGTTTCAGGTGTACAGCAAAGTGATTCAGTTATACATATACATGTATCTATTCTTTTTCAAATTCGTTTCCCATTTAGGTTATTACAGAATATTGAGTGGCATTCCCTGTGCTATACAGTAGGTCCTTATTGGTTATCTATTTTAAATATAGCAGTGTGTACATGTCAATCCCAAATTCCCAATCTATCCCTCACCACCACCCCCCTTCCCCGCTGGTAACCGTAAGTTCATTCTCTAAGTCTGTGAGTCTCTTTCTGTTTTGTAAGTAATTTCATTTGTTTTGTTTTGTTTTTTTTAGATTCTGCATATAAGCGGAATCATATGATATTTGTCTTTCTCTGTCTGATTTACTTCACTTAGTATGATAAGGTCCATCCATGTCGCTGCAGATGGCATTATTTCATTCTTCTATATGGCTGAGTAGGATCCCATTATATGTTTATGTATGTGCATATATATATACCACATCTTCTTTATCCATTCATCTGTCGATGGACATTTGGGTTGCTTCTGTGTCTTGGCTATTATAAATAGCACTGCAATAAACATTGGGGTGCCTGTATCCTTTCGAATCATGTTTTCCTCCAAATGTATGCCCAGGAGTGGGATTGCTGGATCCTATGGTAGCTCTATTTTAAGTTTGTTAAGGAACCTCCATACTGTTCTCCATAGTGGCTGTACCAATTTACATTCCCACCAACAGTGCAAGAGGGTTCCCTTTTCTCCACACCCTCTCCAGCATTTATTGTTTGTAGAATTTTTGATGATGGCCATTCTGACTGGTGTGAGGTGATATCACATTGTAGTTTTGATTTGCATTTCTCTCATAATTAGTGATGTTGAGCGTCTTTTCATGTGCCTCCTGGCCATCCATTTGTCTTCTTTGGAGAAATATCTATTTAGGTCTTCTGCCCATTTTTTGATTGGGTTGTTTGTTTTTTTGATACTGAGCCACATGAGCTGTTAGTAAATTTGGGAGACTAATCCCTTGTCCATCACATCATTTGCAAATATTTTCTCCCATTCTGTGGGTTGCCTTTTCACTTTGTTTATGGTTTCCTTTGCTGTGCAAAATTAAAAGACAAATGCAGGTACAGATATGCTTTTAATATTTGAAATTTCAGCTAAAATTTTATTTTTAATGGTATTTTGAGGAAGAAGAATTGAACATGTAAAATCACAGTGCCATCTTGGCCAGAAATCTTTTCAATTAAATTTAAAGAATTTATTTTGATTGTAAAAGAATTTATTCTCATTTCCATAGACTTGGAAACTATAGAAAAGCATGTAGAAAATATTTAAGTAACCAATAATAAAACTACACAGAAATAATTATAGTTAACATTTCAGTGTGTTGTCATCTATGTTTTGCTTTTCACTAAATGGGATTCACACTGCATATTTAGTTTTATATCCTTGTCTTTTGCTCCAGACATTATAGGGTGGATTTACCATGCCATTAAATAATCTTCAAAAGCAGTTTTTTTTTAACAGCTCCTTAATGTTCCAACATATGGAGGCACTATAAAAACATAAATCATCCAAATTTTTAATATCTCTCATAGCATAAATTAACATGTAATTACTGTGTAGAAGAGTATGAATATTTTTAAGGTACTTGTTATATAATGAAACACTTCTATCTAAACATGGTATTTCCACTTTACATTTCAATGGTAATCTAACCATTCTCTAGCCAATTCTAAGAATTATTTTTCCAACTCTACTAGTTGGATAGATGAAAAATGCTATTTATATGTTTGTCCTTTGAAAAATTCTTACATCTCTTTGGATATTTGTATTTTCATTTCTAATTATAAAATTTTATTTATTCTAAATAAAGGCTCTTTTTTAAACATCTTTATTAGAGTATAATTGCTTTACAATGTTGTGTTAGTTTCTGCTGTATAGCAAAATGAATCAGCTATACGTATACATATATCCCCATATCCCCTCCCTCTGCGTCTTCCTCCCACCCTCCCTATCCCACCCCTCTAGGTGGTCACAAACCACCTAGCTGATCTCCCTGTGCTATGCAGCTGCTTCCCACTAGCTATCTATTTTACATTTGGTAGTGTATAATATGTCAGTGCTACCTTCTCACTTTGTCCCAGCTTACCCTTCCCCCTCCCCGTGTCCTCAAGTCCATTCTCTATGTCTGTGTCTTTATTCCTGTCCTGCTCCCAGCTTCATCAGAACCATTTTTTTTTAGTTTCCATATATATGTTAGCACTCTAAGTTCCTCTCATTTTTTGGTTTGGCTGGAGAACTAATTTTAATATTTCCTTTTTTCATTATTTCTACTTAATATGCTTTTCCTCCTTCTTCAGCCTTTTGTTGTATATGTTCTTTTACTTTATGACTCCTCAGGCTGATTGCTTAATTCATTTTAGTTATCTCCTGTTTATTTACAGCCTTACATGTTTTATTACTGCTGTGTCTATATTCTGTTAGTGTTGATATGAATATACTTACTCTCTTATTTCAGAAGTGAGTTGTCATTGACTTTTATTTACTCTTTGATCCAATTTTTTTAAGCAAATTTCCAGTTTTGTTTCAATTTTGCTTAAACTTTTATATTAATAATTCTAGTTTTATTGCACTGAGGTGGAGAATATAATTTTTTTCTTTAAAACTTTATCAAACATATTGAATAAATGGTCAAATTTTAAAATGCCCCATGGTGTTTGAAAAGAACCTACATTTTCTTTTCAAAGGGTATAAGGACATGTATGTATATGTAAGTTTCTGCATTTTTTCATATTTATGTTATTCGAAGGTCTTATTCCTTTTAATATTTATTCAGTCTGTCATAGATTGACAATTGTATGATGTTTCAGAACTCATTATTGTTAGTGTATATATTTTGGTGTTTGATGATTATGTAATCTACCACCAAGTTATATGTCTGTTATATCATCATTGCACTGGATTCCTTTCATCAGCACAAAATATTATCTTCTTTTCCCAGGTTATTGCTTTCTGCCTTGAACATTGTTGCTCTTATTGCTTTTGACAAGATTTTCTCATATACCATTTTTCAATTTTTAAATCATCTTGAAATTTTATCTGTCTTTGTATATCAGAATATATTTAATATTTAATTTTCTAACACAAATTATTAGGAAAAATTATAGCAATTAAATCTATTGCTATGACATATTTATGCTTAATTTCATCATGTTATCTAATGTTTTTTTGCTTTTTTCTTTCATTGTAGATTTGTTTGCTTTTATCTTGTGTAGAGGTTTGTAGGATTGAAATCCTTTCATTAATTCTACTAGTGGTAATTCATTTGTTTATCAAATGCATATTAAAACTATATTTCTCTGTTAAATTTGGGAACACATTTCTAATGAGGAATTTAAATTATCTGAGCTTAACCTCACTTTCTCCTTCTCTGTATTTACAAGTTTTTACTCCTTTTATCTGGTGTTGTGATATCAACTTCTTATTACAAAATTCTGACTTGTTTTTCATATACAACATATTTTTAGATTTTGAATTTGTGTGCCCATTTGACAGTTCTTCATATTTGATCCTAAAAAATTAATTGGTTTGAAAGCTCTTTGCCATTTCTTTTATACTTAACTGTTACAGTTTTGAGTTCTTGATTTCTCTTTCTCTTTATCAGTTGACAGGTATTCTTTTTGTGTGTGTGCTTTCTCAGGAAGGGATCATGAATGATTTACCTTTCATGATGTTAAGCTCAGCAAAATGTCTTCCTGCCACCTTTTCACATGAACAACTTGGATATAAATCTCTCAGGTTACAAACTTTTCCTGTCACTACTCTGTACAAATTGTTTCATTGTCTTCTGATGTTTGATGTTGCAAAGTAGGGTAAGGCCAGCCTTATTTTTGCTACTTTAGAGATAAGCTTTGATTTTTTTAAGATTTTAAATTTACCATTGTGATTTAAAATAAAATGAAACTTCCTTTATATTTCTAGTCATTTAAAATTTTCTTATTTGTTTTCCACTAAGCTCTTTCACTTATAACTATTTATATTAGACCGTTGATGACAAAGTATCTGTTGTTCTGATATCTGTTTCAGTAACAACTCTCTTCAGTTACATCTAATTTGTCTTCTGTGTCATTCATCTTTTCTTCTATTTCTTTTTCTCTTCTGAATGTTGAGAAATTTTCCTGTTCATTATTTACTTAAATTTTTACAAGGTCACTTCTGCTTTACTGCCTCCAGTATGGATTTTCATTTTCCCCACTGAGTTTGGGCTTCCTTAGCTATTCCCTTAATTCAGCCAGTTCCCTCATTATCTCTGCATTCATCTCAGAAAAATTTCTCTTTTGACACTCTGATCCTCTTTTATAGTCAGTGTATTCTTATATATTTTTGAGGATGTGTTCTGGATGTGTTGATGGCCTGAGGATGTTTAGATGTGTTCTAAATCTTTCTTCTGTTTCATGTAGAAATTAATTTTCAAATATATATCCTCTTTACCCAAATCAATAGGGAAGATTTCCTTTCCTGGGTGTTATTATTGTCTTTTTATTCATACAATCCTTAGTTGCAGATGTATTTATGTGTTTCCATCTGTTCACATTTGAATAGGACTATTTCTATCCTAGTACCAACAGTTAGGCTTTATGGATTGTTCTTTGCCTCCGTCCCACTCTGATTTGGTAGAGGTCTAATCTTGAAAGTTGAAGTGATGTAACTTAATTTGGAATGTTTTGACATACTTTTGCTGACAATTGAATAATTTTGAACAAGCTCGAGAATCAGATGGACTTTTCAGGTGTTTTCTGAACTGTACTATACATAAAGACTGTGTTCTTCAAGAGATGCTTCTCCCAGTGCTCTGTCCGTCTTTACCATTTGTAGAGCTTTCCTTCAGAGGAATAGTCTGTCTCTAAAATTCACCTTCATTTTCTTTATGGTTTGATTGAGGAGGTAGAATGTGAATGGATATGACATAAAGAGGGAAACTAAAGAGTTTAGAAGTAGGGATTAAAATTCTAGCCTTGTATGGCTCAGAGGTCACTTATCAGATGGATCATCAAAGTGGTGAGGGAGAGGGTGGTGTCTTATGATGTGGCTTAAACCAACGGGTTTTCCTTATGTCCTACACTCTCTTTTAAAAAAATTTTTTATTGAGGTATAATATATATATATATGTATATATATATATACACACACACACACATATATTTACATATATATATAAAACATTATATTAGTTTCAGATGTGCAATATAACAACTCAGTGTTTGTATATATTGTAAAATGATCACCAAAATAAGTCTTATCAACATCCATCACATACATAGCTACAAAAATTTTTTTTCTTGTGATGAGGACTTTTAAGTTCTACTCTCTTTAGTAACTTCCAAATATGCAATAAAATATTATTAACTACAGTCACCATGCTGTACATTACATCCCCATGACTTATTTCCTTTATAACTGGAAGTGTGTACCTTTTGACCTCCTTCACCCATTTTGCCCACCTCCCCACCCCCTGCCTCAGGCAACAACCAGTCTGTTCTCTGAATCTATGAGCTTGGGATTTTGGAGGGGGGGTTGTTGTTGCTGTTGTTGTTGTTTAGATTCCACATATAAGTGAGATCATACAGTATTTGTCTTTCTCTGTTTGACGTATTTCACTTAGCATAGTGTACTCAAGGTCCATCTATGTTGTTGCAAATGGCAAGATTTCATTCTTTTTATGGCTGAATAATATTCCATTATATATATACATTTATAATGTTTTCTTTATCCATTCACCCACTGAGGGACACTTATGTTGTTCCCATATCTTGGTTATTATAAATAATGCTGCAATGAACAAATGAACACAGAGATGCATCTTTTTGAGTTAATGTCTCCGTTTTCTTTGGATAAATACCCAAAAGTAGAATTGCTGGATGATGTAGTAATTCTCTTTTTAATTTTTTTTGTAAATGCCCTACATTCTTATTCCACTTCTTAAAATATACATAAGTGTGGGGACCATTCAGCTTGGATGTAGAATATAATAAGTGGTAAGAAGCTCTGAGGTTCTGGGTCAGGACCTCAAGGCCATCAGATTGTAGAGAGTATGTGGGAGGGTCATACGTGCTCCACACCACTTAACTTTCTTTTAAACAAGAGAGCTAACCACTTTCCTGTTTTTGCTGCCCCCAGAATGTTTGAAAGTCACTGAAATATTATAAAGTTAGAACTTATCTATTCCAGCTCCTTTAAGAGGCATATAGTATGAAATGTAAGATGAGCACTAACAGGCAAGAGATGTCAGCCAGGCAAAGATGAGAACAGTGAGCGTAAAAGGCAGGCGAGCTGGTGCCTAGGTGTTAAGTAGAGGATCTAAAAGAAAGCCAGTATAACTGGAGCATAGTAGCCTAGTGAGAAAATGGTATGAGACCAGGATGGAGAGGGATGCAGGGTTCAGAAAAGAAAAGATTTTTTTAAGCTAGGGTAAAGAGTTTAGATTTAATTAAAATTTTATGAGAAGGTTCAGGGAGAAGGGGTTTTAAAATAACATTATTTTATGAGTTAGCAGCAAAGGTTTCATGTTTTCTTTCATTCATGATGCATATATTCTTTCATTTATCAAGTAAACACATGTCTATCAAATAACCATTAGGTTGTAGAGACTGTAGTGAGGTTATCTTAGGGTTATGGGGTATTTCCATTATTTCATGTAACTTCTCTACTAGACAGTAAACTCTCTGTGAACAGGGTCTGCACCTATATAGTTGAATCCCCTTTTCCTTACACAATGCCTGGCTTATGGTAATCTTTGAATCAATATGTGTTAAATGAATGATAAGCAGTATTCCATATATACATACTTAAAGGTCTCTGGAATAGAAGAGGAATGTTTCTAAAGAACAGTAAAAAGATCGTCATCATCCACAATGACCAGGCTTCCCCATCAATCAGAGGCCCATAATATTCATGTAGGACTGATCAGTGGGTTGAATTTGGATTAAACACATTGAATCCTTTAATCAGTTAAATCTGCTGCCCTTTCTATGCATAGATTTGTTGGGACCCTACCGTGTCAGATTTCGCCATGCTGACATGGAATAGTTAGATTTGTCTCTTTAGTTGTCAACTAATGCTTAGTGAAGTCTCATGGCTAAAGTATATATGAATTCAAACAGAGCCCCAAGCCCTCCACCCCTGCTGTGGGTTCTACAACATATACAGTCTTATAACATATATTCCCAAGATTTTCAATGGGGAAACATCTGTTTTACTTTGAGGTAGCTGTGATAAGCATCTGCTTGGAGGAGTGAGCTTATCAAAACCAGGACACATTTGTTTGCCATGTTATGGATTATATAGTCTTGCATTGTTTATGAATAAATCATACAGGGTGAATAAACTGGTAATCATGACAGCATGTTTTGTTCTGGGTTTAAAACATAAATTTATCCATTTGTATTCTTTTTCTTTTAGAAATTTAAAAATTTATGGTTTAGGTAGAAGATAGCATGGTTTTTGAATGTAGCTTAGCAGTTGGGCACACAGATTCCAGAAACTTCTTCAGTAAATTAGAATTCAGTTGGCTGATTGAGAGTCCTCGTGTTCAGAACTGTACCATTCAGTGCATTAAGCATAAGTGAGTCAAAGATAAAAAACAGTATTTCACGAGAAGGAAGTTATATATATATACATATGTTTACATTCCATATTTGTGTAATACTTTACATTTCATGCTCAAAACTCATTTTAAAGATAAGAATTGCAGTGAAGGTTCACAAAGGTTCAAGGACCTCTTAAAATCACACAGGCAATTAGAACTGAAAAAAATCACATCTTTCCATTATAGTCTAGTGTTCTTGGCTTATGCAACAACTGTTCCATTGATAAGTTATTTTGAAACCACATTCAGGGGCCATCAATGACATTTAGTATGATGCTGACTCCATGATAATATCCATTTTGATTTCTTCCTTGATTTGGTGTACATAACAGTTCTTAGGATGAATCAGGTACAAGATGGAGGAGAAGGATGTACAAAAGGTTGATCGTGGGGTTACTGCATGAAGGAATCTGATCTCCATTGGCCTAGTGAATGACACGATTGTTCCACAGAAGAGTCATTCATTGTATTACTTCCATTGTTTAAGTGGCAGTGATTGTATTGGATATTATCCTGTTGTTCAATGCATGCCCCCACAAAAGGCAGGTTTTTTGGTCACTCTGAGGCTACATTATTCTTTGTCCCAACCTGGCCATTGTAAAACAAGTATATCAACTGAAAACCTAGGAATAGTGAATAATTACTTTAAAAACCCATGTGTCCCTTTAAGCATAAAGAAAAAAATGACCCAGTGAGACTTGAGGGTGGTTTTGGTCAGCATTCACTCAGCTAGAGGTGAGCTGTCCTCATCTCTCATGACTTTGGCATCTCTTTAATTTGTATTTTCCATTTCCTTTTTCTGGGCCAGATGTGTGGATTTCCGTGTTGTGCCCAATGACGGAGTAGGCTTCCGTAGAACCTGCCAGGACTATTTGTAATCTCCTGGCTTTGCAGAGGGCTCAAGTGCTGAGAAGAACAAATTCTGATGTTTCACAGCTGCAGGGTTAGAGATGTTGAGAGAAGGACAATTTGGGTGGAGTTTACATGTGTTTCTCCTTGATGGAGAATTCAGGGTGGGGATCTGGTATAACCGAGACCAAATTGTATTTCTGCCCTCTTTTTTTCCTTGTGGCTTGGGAGAGCAGCCACAGTGAGTGTGGAGTTGCTTGGAGCACGACTTCCTCATTCTAGAATGCCAGGGTTGGGAAGGCTATTAAAGGTCATGTTGCCACATCTCCCATCAAAACCATTTTTGGATGAAGCCTGCAAGAGAGAGCAAGAGATTCTGTGTGTACAAAAAATTGGCTCCTAGAATCTAAAAGTGCTTGTTGCCCTTTGAAACGATGTCTCTGGCCATCTAGAATTGGTGAATTTTATAGGAATGGGGAGAGGGATGGTGTTTAAGGACATTAGTCCAGTTTCTCAAACAATGTGAAAAATCCCTTGGTTGGAAGTGGAAAACGTAAGATATATTGTTGATATTGGATTGGTATGAAATTCTGATGGTCTTAAAAAGATGTTTTAAGGACCTTAATAGGTGAATCCTGCACTCTCCTACTTATATCTTCTTGCAGGGTCTCGAGATAGATGTATGCACAGAGGCTGAAACAAGAAGAGATAAAACTTTAATACTAGCCGGGGGCTTCAGGAATATACCCCAATAAAACACTGATGGGCTAGGATGGATTCCACAGAGGACTCCTCTATTTTAGTCATCCTAGGCTGAGTTAAGGGTCTATTCTAGAACAAAAGGAGGACAGAAGGTCAATTTTGTCTATGTCCACTGTAAATTCAAAATCAAGATGTAAATCTTACCACTTTGCTGTGAGAAAAGGCCTCTCACGTCAGATAGCAGTCAATGAAGAAATAAGAATGGAAATGTGTGGTCCATTGTCTGGCATGGGTGCTTGGGGAGATGAGAGGGTAAGCATATCTTCTGGATCCATCCTCCCTAGTTTTGTGGGAGAGGAGAAAGTCCCTGAAGAATGGAAAGAAATGTCCCAAGTTCTATACCCTGTTACTCTGGCTGTGCAGAAGAGTTTGGTGGAAAGTAATCTGGAAGGACCACATTAACTCGTATAGGCCCAGTGACTCCAACTGCAGAGAAAGTTTTCTAATCTGGCCGATCCTACTGATGTCCCTCCTCTTTCTCCTCCAGGTATAGGCTGAAGGGGTCAAGGAAAGGGTATTAGTGTCCTGCAGGGATCGTCCCCTTGTACAGCATCCCTACCTAGAAGTATCCATCCAGTCTTCACTTTGTTCCTGTTACCATTTTAAATAAGGGACAGTAGCCAGTTTCAGTCCCAGCGTTGTGGTTTGCACATGGGTCTGGCTTCTATAGTGGGATGTGTTGAGGCCATTTCCCTATTATTTTTATTTAACCCACCAAATATATTCTATAACTGATCCTGTCCCAGCTGACTGACTCACTCTAAAGTGTTATCATGGAGGCCAAAGAGCGTGCTCAGTGTATGTCAGCTTCTCAAAGGAAAGGGAAGTCAGGTCCTGCTATGAAAGCAATCATGCAGGACATGTATGATGTAGCACCAGAGCTAGATACTCAGATGTCCATTGAAAAGATGTATTAGTTTAGGCCAATGGCTGAGTAAAATGTCTGTTCTCTTTAAAGAGGAGTGTCTTGCTTCAAGGTGAGGTGGTCCTCCCTCTTGAGTAAGGTAGCTACTTTTTTTTTTTTTTCAATTTTTATTAGAGTATAGTCCATTTACAGTGTTGTGTTAGTTTCAGGTGTACAGCAAAGTGAGCCAGTTATACATATACATATATCCACTCTTGTTTAGATTCTTTTCCCATATAGGTCATTACAGAGTGTTGTGTAGAGTTCCCTCTGCTATACAGCACGTTCTTATTAGTTATCTATTTTATACAGAGTAGTGTGTGTATGTCATTCCCAATCTCCCAATTTAAAGGTAGCTACTTTTCAAAAGTATTTGGTTTCTTTGAGCACAGTGAAGACCAAGGAGTAGGTCTTTGAAGAAAGTTGCACTAATACCAAAAAAGCATTTCCAGTGAGACTTTGACATCTTGAGACTCTAAATAAAATACAGTGATCTGATGTGCCAACTTCTCTTTTCCACCTTCCTGTTGTTGAGAGACTTTTTTCTAGCTCTTGAAGGAAGACTTTCATTCTTGCCTTATCACCTCTTTTTCCCTTATTTTTGATGTTTTGGGGGTTCGGAAATATTAATCCTGCCAAACAGAACTTGGATGAAATTGTTGCCGTTGTGATCCTTGCCTTTAATTTACTGAGGGACATAAAGGTTAAGTTGAAGTTATGAAGCTGAGTTGTTGTTGTTGTTTTAATTGTGGTCTTAGCCATAACTCTGACCTTGAATGTTTCCTGCGGTTCCTTGGATATCTGGGGGTGGTCAGAGTCACATTTCACTGTCTCCAAGAATTGTCATGGCCCTGTCCTTAGCATTCCTTCAGGCTTCTCTTCACTGCAGACCAAGACAGTAGTTGGTGCCAGTCTCCCACTGGGAGGGAGCATTCAGGGTTTTAGTTTTGACTCTTCAAAGTTAAATGATTTTCCATTTTTGTCAGCTTTGGTTCAAATCAGGTACTGTTGATCCTCATTATACAGTTGATTCCGTGTTTGTAAATTTGCCTAAAATTTGTCTGTAACCCCAAAATCAATCCTCACAGCACACTTTCACGGTCATTCACAGACACACACCAAGTGGCAAAAAATATGAGTTGCCCAGTGTGCATTTTTTCAGCTGAGGTCAAACTAAAGCCACACTCTGCCTTCTTGTTTCACCTCTCATACCATAAGCAGATATCTTTTTCACGGTCTATTTAGTGCTATGCTTTTCACATTTTTGTGCTTTTGTTGGTGATTGCCTCCAAGTGCAGTACTCAAGTGCTGTGTAGTGTTTCTAGATCAAGAAGGCTGGGGACGTATGTGCCTTTTGGAGGAATTACATGTGTTTGGTAAGCTTTGTTCAGGCATGCATTAATGCATTATAGTGTACTTGGCTGTGAGTCCAATGTTAATGAATTAACTATATATTAAATAAGTTGTCTTGAAACAGATCACACATAAAACAAAGTTATGTATTGATTGGTTGATGAAAATATTGCTACCAGAGGCTTTCAGGAACATAAGCCCATATTTACCCTAGGAACAATGGCTCAGTGTTTGCTAATTCAGTATTTGCTGCAGCTTTATAGAATGTAACTACCATAAATAGTAAGAATCAAGTGTAATTGTTTAATAAGTGTTTGCTGTAATGACAGAGATAATTATTACAGACACAGTATGCCAGGGAAGGATGTGGGCATGTAATATACTGTGTAAGCAACATGTTACAGGGAGGGACCCGAGAGAACTCTCCCTCGGCCTGGAACTTGTCTAACAAGCCAGACAGAAATGCATCATTTGCTAGGCCATTTCACTTGGATCATAGCTTGTTTTCTTTCACACCCTTAGCGCGTTCCCGAAAAAAATGGCTGTTTAATTGGTCTTACTGTTATGTGTACATTTGCAGTCTGAGGACCCATGGTGGGGAACCACCCTAATCTTTCAGACAACACTGGATTGTTGAATTTTACGTTACATCTTGACGTTGCCATAAATCTCTGATTCTGCACCAGCCTGTGTTGGGTATTTAATAGTTTTTGTTTTCAATATTAATCAGTCATGGAAGAATACGCTGTTATTTTTTTTTTTACATGTAAACATTTAGATGAGCAAAAACAGCGTATTGATAGTTTATGCACAGATGAGTAATTGATAATTCTATCAAAATCTGTTCGTCCATTGATTTGGCAATTGCATTGCTGTGGATGTGGAATAAAAATGACATGACATTTTCATTTCCTGACAGTCATACCTGCTCATGACTAGATGGGATATGGGGAAACTTGAGCTCCATTGATTGGATGGAAGTATAAAAGGGCCTAATCAGCTGAGTACTTATCTTGAAGGAATGCCCTCAATTCTACTTCACATCAGACCCAGTGCGGAAGACCCCCTCAGACCACCACACTGTTGAATCACTCCTGTTGGAAACCCAGCTGCTCAGGGGCCATAGATATCTTGATTGTGTAACTTCTTTGGCTGCAGTTTGTTTTTATTTCTATTTTTTGTTTGTTTTGTAAAAGGAGGTCCTTAGTAGGCACTTTATAGAGCTTTCGAGATGTATTCATAACATTTGTCACTTAATGCACAGATACCAGGAAGGCCTGAGAAGCCTGCTAACCCAGTCTGAAACTTTGCAGCCTCCACTCTTCTGATTGTAAATTCCAGGTGTCAAGACAAAACAGCAATAAGAAGTCAGTAAAATGTGAAGGTTTTCTCAGGCCCTTACTAAGACCCTAGCCAGATGCACATTTCTTATTCCTTTTGGTAAATAGATTAAGATTCGGTATGATTCAACGAACTAAAACACATTCCCTGCTTGGAGCTCGTTTCTGCCTGCTAATTGCTTGAAGCTTAGCAGATCTTCCTCACACAACACCAAATAAGGGCTGACTGGAAATCAAAACCGCCTAGCCAAGCACTTTGGATTTTCCAAAGGAACTGTAATATTCCTGGAGCTGTTGATTAATGGAAATGGGGAACTGTGTGGACTGGGGGTTAAGCCCTACAGGTTGATAGCCTGTTCTAGCGTTTATTATTTTTGACTCCAGGTTTTGAAAATTTTCCCCGCATACTCCCTGAAAGGAACTTCCTCCACCATGTGGGATGGATAATGGGAGTGGGGTTCGATAACTCATGGAGAAATCCAAAAGGGAAACACAGAATGTTAATATGCCCAGGATTTTGCCTTCTGTTCTGTATCGCTGTGCCCCAAAATACAGAACCTAATTAGTGCATCCAGAGAAGCGTTAAATGGGTTTCATGCTGTTTAATAAATGCTTTACGTGCTTTGGTGCCACTGTAAAATGTGCGGTTGAGTGAGGGTGGGAATCGGGAGAGGAAATCGTTGCTATTAATGCTTGTGTACTTGAGGGTGAGCATCAGAGATGTGTGCTTATAACTCAGGCAGTTCTTGTTTTCACCCAAGTTCTCCTCCCTTTGGCTAGCCTATCATTTTCATGGGCTTTTTCCCAGAGGCCCATTTTCCAAAGACTTAACTCACACAATTGTTCCCACTCTGAATAATCAGAAATTGCTAGTGACTGGTATGCACTGAGCACCCCCTGTGTAATAAGCACAGGGACACTGGAGGTAGAAGGGATGACCTTTGTCTCTGGGGAGCTTATGCCCTTTAGGGCAGAGAGAACACGTGATATCTGATTTGCAGAACAGAGCTTTGGTCTGACATTCAAAGTCCTCCATAATTTGTTCCTTCTTTAGTTAGTGGACCGTCACATGGATCTTCTCTCTTAAAGGCTAATCTTCATTGGCTTCTGCATTCGTGGTTGCCCAACTTTGCTACACACTAGAATCACCTGGAGAGCTTTTAAAAAATGTTCAAGCTTCCTCCTCCATCAAGTGCTTGGAGACCATTAGCCGACATCCGAATCATCCAGAATGCATGTTAAAACACACCTTCCGGGGCTTCCCTGGTGGCGCAGTGGTTGAGAGTCTGCCTGCCGATGCAGGGGACGTGGGTTCATGCCCCGGTCCGGGAAGATCTCACATGCCACGGAGCGGCTGGGCCCGTGAGCCATGGCCGTGGAGCCTGCGCGTCCGGAGCCTGTGCTCCTCAACGGGAGAGGCCACAGCAGTGAGAGGCCCGCGTACCGCAAAAAAAAAAAAAAAAAAACAAGAAAACCCCACACCTTCCTGGGCTTCTCACCCAGAGTTTCAGAGTCAGTAGGGCCAGGACTTGATCATTTGTATTTCTAAAAGTTATTGCTAATGCTGCTAGTCCGAAATCACACTTGAGGATATTTGCCCTTTATCAGTGAAATCAGAATCTCTGTGGCTTCAGTATTTTTGTAAATTCTTCTGATAATTCCTGTGTGTGCCAAAATTGAGATCCATGTTGTACACATTCCTTGCTAATTAATGCACATTGTAGAGGTAAACTATTATCCACCATGAATTTCTTCGGATGTTTCCCATGATTTGGTTCTTTTTCTCTAAGTAGACCATAAAAGTCTTCATGGTGGGAACTGTGTATTTTCTACTTTTCTTGAATCTTCCAGGGTACCCGACACAGGGTGGTCCCAGAGAAGTGTAATTTGAAAGGTGTTAGCCAAACAAATTTGGGAGGATGTATGAGAACAGTGGGAGGTATCACCAACACCATCTTGGTCTCCCCGTTCTTCAAAACTCCAGTGGAAAGTTCTTCCCTTCTATTTGTGGACTCATAAATGCATTAGAGCTACCTCCTCCCCCCTTCTCTACCCTCCCATTGAGGAGGGTGCATTTTTAATGTTTACTTTTTTTTTTTTTTTGTGGTACGCGGGCCTCTAACTGTTGAGGCCTCTCCCGTTGCGGAGCACAGGCTCCGGACGCACAGGCTCAGCGGCCATGGCTCACGGGCCCAGCCGCTCTGCAGCATGTGGGATCTTCCCGGACCGGGGCATGAACCCGTGTCCCCTGCATCGGCAGGCAGACTCTCAACCACTGCGCCACCAGGGAAGCCCCAATGTTTACTTCTAAAGAAAGCAACCGTAGAGAGTACTATATTCTCAGTGATAAATCCTGCATCACACATCCTGGCTGTGATATTCTTACTTACGTGATCTTGGGGATATTACTTAAAATTTTCAAGCTTCCATTTATTCATTTATAAAATAGGGATAAGAACATCTTCACAGACTTATGAGGATTAAATGAGTGTGCTTAAAACAGTTCTAAGCATAATACAAAACACAAAAGGCACAGCAGGCCATTTTTTTAATAGTGAAATTGGAGCAAACACACCTTTTTCTGGACAGATCGTTGAGATGCTCATGGATTGTACGGAACAGCAAGGGGAGATTAACACATGTTTTAGCTTCATTCCATCATTACAATGCATGGTTTGGAAGTGTTTAGTTCTTCCTGTCATGAACCAAGAGCCTGGGGAACGGAAAATCTCGAGAAACTCCGTAATTAAGACAAAGACAAGCCCTTGCTGAACTCCACTGACAGTGAACTCTACTGAAACATCAGATTTGTGTTCACAAAGCTTATTTCTGAGTCAAGAAGCTGACCATGAGCACCTAGAATTCCACACCAACCTTTGGTGCCTTTAGTACTTTGTTTGCAGAATGATTCATATGAAATAAAGGGACCTGGGTTTTTAGCAAATGTTCTTCCCGGCAGATAGGTAGTATGCCTTAATTCTAGAATCATAAGCACGTTTTGAGAAAGCAATGAGGTTGCATAGTGATGAAATCAAGTCCTGATAAGAGAGGGAGATGGTCAACCAGGGGAGCCAAGAATCTTTATCAAACTATTAAGGAGGGCCCCTGCCCTCTGGGACGTCTTGTCAGGAGCTTTTGTGCTACTCAAAGTGTGGTCCGCATAGAATCACTTGGGCTCTTGTTAAGAATGCAGACACTCAGGCAGCATTCTAGGCCCCCTGAACCAGCATCGGAAGTTTTGCAAAAATCGCAGGTGATTCATGTACACATTAAAGTTTGAGGAGAAAGAAGAGTCTCTTAAAACTAGACTGGGAATTAGGAGACGTGACTCGGAATTGTTTTAATTCCTTCTGCACCTCAGCTTCTCCATATTAAAAAGAAAAAAAATGAGTAGAATAAGCCCTGCTCTTTCAGTTGATGGGAATAGTTAGTAAAAGGATACCAGTAGAAAAGGTGTACTGATCCAGTGGCCAGAAGATCCATCATCTTCCTCCTTACCCACCTCCTCTTTGGCAACTTTCTTGGGTGCCCATCTCACTTGAAGCTGCTTTGGGGTTTGGCAGATAAGATGTCCCAGCCGTATCCAGTTCCAGTTAGGAGGCGTTGAGAGTCTCCCATGGATGCCCAGATCTCCTGGCATCCTGCACCATCTGTGCCTGAGCCAAGAGGAGTGGAGAATCCCCTTCTCAGACCTGCCTTCAAGGCAGCCTGTGCTTCAGGGGAACAGATGAGGACAGGCTCTGTCTCTAGGCCACCAGGAAGCACTTCAGCCAAACAACAGCCCTCGCCATTTACTCAGCACGTCCCGCCTTGGACAAGGGGAAAGCACAGTGCGGACAGTGGAGGTTGTTGAGCTCAGCCCTTTCCCGACAGTGTATAATTAAAGAAAACACCTGTGTGGCTGCTAAGTCACTTCCCACTGTCCCCCTGTGCAAACGCTGTGCTCAATAACCCTACAAGTGCCTCATTCCTTCCACCCAAGTGAGGCAGCACACAGAGCCGCAATGCAGAGAGCTGACAGGCTATTAGTTCAGGACTCCTTAAAGGATCTCTTAAGATTGATTTCTTACCAGTCCTCTGGTTGGACCCCTCAGTCAGTGTGGCTTCCATTTGCCTGAGTGCAGCCTTAGGAAGGCTCATGCATGAGGAGTGGACCTTCTCTTCCCAAATGCTCTTCTTTGGTCAGCAGTCCCTGTATCCCAAGCAGGCTCACGGAAGAGCTCTGGAGCTGCAGGAACCAGAAAACCGTGGACCACAACTGAAATACTGTAACCATGGGCCGGATGCCACCCCAGGGGAAAACAACCAACCACAGTGAAATGGGATACAAGTGGGACGTATGGATTTTGTTGGAAACCTAGGAAAGGGAAATGATAGTAAATCAAAGGGCAAGCCTATCATTCTGAAAAGGCCTCTTCCTGCCGCTGAAGTTTATGGGATGCTTTGGTTACCACCAGGATCTTGTGGGGCCCCAGCTGCCCAGAGCAGAGGAGATAGACTCCCCTCTACCAGCAGCTGGATTGGTGACAGGATTCAGTGTGATGACAGGCCAGCTTTGTAATTTACTTCTTCCAGGGCAAAGCAACACTGCTTTCACTGTGAGCTTTAGAATATTTGAACAGATGAGTGAGTGAGCCTCAGAGACCCAGTAAAGAGAACTGCTGGATGTCAGAGGGGAGGGGAGGACTTCAAAGGAGCAGAACTGTATTCTGAAAGGACAGCTGTTTATTCACCCCACCGACTCCGAGCTACATCACTGCTTTAGTCTCTTCATAGCCTTTACCACTAACTGAAATTACCTTGTTTATGTTTGCTTACTTATTTATTATCATCTTACCAACTAAAACGTGACCTCTGCGAGAGCTGGAGTCTTGTCTAACTTGTTCACAACTGTATCTTTAGAACCAGCCCACTGTCTGGCACATAGTAGGTATATAATAAATGTTTTGAATGAGGAAATGAATTTTTATTATTTGGAGACTGTTACCTTGAATAATTCTGCTTGGGCAACTTTCAGAGCTGGCATAGATCATCTTTATATTTTGGTGAATGGTAGGTGTGAGGGTTGTTTTCCTTCATGCAGAAGAGAGCATAGAAAATAATTCAAGGCCATTTTCTGCCTCCCAAAGGAGCTCTGTGGATCCTGTTTTTCTCCTTCAGTCTGTCAGGACTTTGGGAAAAGGTACGTTAGATGTTCTGGCATAAAGTTCATAACAAACATTTACTAAGCACAGTGTACTTGCACTGTACGAACAGTAGGGAGATAGAAGGTGAGCATCAGAACTTCATGCTCTTAAGGGTCTCACAGTGTGCTGGACAGTGAGAGATGTGCAAACAGACCGAGTCCATTTGTGCATAAGAGCTAGAATGGAGATGTGCATAGGTTACACCTGAGGGAAATACTTTGAACTTGGGAGAAAGATGGATAAAACGTTAACAGCTCCCTGGAAGAAATTAAGTCTATTCTGAGTATTGAAGGAGGAATAGGAATTTGCTCCAGGTTAGATGATAGGGAAGGGTATTCCAGTTACTGAGGTAGACATATGAGCATTATGATGCTTCAGAGACAAAAGAACCTGGTGTGTGGGGAACTGCAAGTGTAAGGTGTGAGTGGACAAGTGGTGAGAGACTGGATTGGCTTGGTACCCATCCGTCATGCCTACAATAGACAGAGGACTTAAGAAAAGCTCTCTAAGGTAGAGAGGGGTTCCCAGATGACAGATGGCTAGGGGAGTTGGGTGAACTCCAGTGACTGAATGGACAGTTGAACCGAGGATCATTCATTTGTGCTTATATACCTGGATCGTCTTTCCAACTGTGAGTTCTTGCTCTTCAAGTTCGTCTGTTGGCCATCATGTCATTTACACTTTGAGCAAAAATAAGGGAAGAACCAGAAGAATGAAGTAAACTCAAATACCTCCATAATTTCTCAGTGAGCAGCCCTGTCTGAAATAGTAATTGAGTTAGAAATCGGAAATAAAATAAGGCTTCCAAATGATCCCTGGGTTTCCATTATACAAGTTTCTTTCATATCTTTATTACCATAGTAGGTACTGAGATGTGAGTCTTTGTGTATCCATATCCATATGCATATTTATATGATCATCTCTTGGAGGACATGTAGCACAAAAAAGACAGTATGACACATAATATGCTCCTTACCCAAGGGACAGAGTAGCTCTTCCCTCCTCCCTGTTTCAACATGGCTTTGTGGACATACAGAAGAAGCAGATAGCAGTGCGGAGGTCTACCTACAGAACTGCTTCCCAAGGTCAAAGATGAGAAGCTGTACAGGGTTGATTTAAGTCTGTATTTTGTCAGGCACATCCCCTTGGTGGCCCGTCAGTCAGTGCTAGAATACTCTCACTTCTACACTAATTATTGATAAATTTATATCGTGCAAATACTTATTATCTGGTATTACCATTTCTCAGAAAGATATGTAGGAAAAGAAATCAAGCTTCTGGAATCTTGGTGACCTTGAGCTAAGGATCCCAGAACATAAATAACATTTATAGATGAACGTATTTTCCTGAATGGCCTCTGACTTACTTTTTGGATTTTTGAATGCAGTTGGCAGTTTGAATCCAGTGTAATTTTTGTCTCCTGGGTAATGGGCAGTGTCTGTCTCCATTGTTCTTCTGGGATCTCAAGCACTCAAGTAGTTAACTCCTATGATACCACTCTTGTGATACCAAGGCTTTGGGGTCACCAGGAACATTTGCAGCTATGGGCATATGAGTCCCCCCAAATAAAATATTCACTAAGTGCTCCCATAGAGGCTTTCTGGTTTCCTTGTGACTTGAGCTGAAATTTTTAGACCTGAGCATGTCATTTTCTTTCTATAGTTACTCTAGTGCACATAGGAGCAGCATCCTGGTCCACGGTCCTTGCAGCATCACTACTGCCTTAACAGCTAAGTGCCACAGCCATTTGTTCACCCAAGACACTTGGTGCAGGAGGCACAGTCAACCACAACGATAATTTGATTAACTTGATGCAACTGTTTACAAAGGAGACAAAATAAGGATATGTCCAGAATTACCCCAGAATCCCATCTTTGAGGATCTGTTTCATAGGACCACTTCTGAGCACTAGCATAGCGGTTATTTTGAAAGAGAGAATTTAATATAGGAATTGGTTAAACAGTGTAATAGTTTGCCAGGGCTGCTTTAACAAATACCACATACTGAATCACTTTAACAAGCAAAATTTATTTTCTCACAGTTCTGGAGACAAGAAGTCCAGGGTCAAAGGTGTTGGCAGGGTTGCTTTCTTCTGAGGCCTCTCTCTTTGGCTTGTTGATGGCTGCCTTCTGGCTATGTCTTCACACGGTCACCCCTAGGTTTGTGTGTTGGTGTCCTAATCTTCTTTTCTTATAAGGAGACCAGTCATATTGGATGAGGGCCTACCCTTATGAACTCTTTCTACCTTAATCACCACTTGTAAGGCCCTATTTCCATATAGTCATATTTTAGGTACTAGGGGTTAGGTCTTCAACATACGAATTTTAAGGGGATCCAATGCAACCCATAGCAAATGATTATTGAAGGACTTGAAAAGGCAAGGTGGGAACATTGAAAAACACAGAGACAGTAACTGTAAGAAGTAGCTATCCTGCCCTTAGGGCTAGAGGAATTAAAGGAAGAGATTTAAGAGAACCTGGATGCTTAGATAAGGGGTCTTGCAGAACTGGTGTACAGACCTCTGAGGATCAGGTGCTAGTGACTGGTGCTGGCATCTGCTGGGGGCACAATGCAACTGGTATTTGGGAGCATATGAAAAACTGGAAGGAATATGTCCTTCTTCCATCCCAAAGCCTTCCAGTCTCCCTTTAGTGCCCTCTATAGGTAGATCCTAACAGGTGTCCGCTGGTAAAGGACAAATGTAACCCCCAATTCACAGCCCCAGCAATTATACAACATATTATTGAAGGATAGATTTGAGCTGAAAGACAATAACTTAATAACCAGTATAAGTTCCTTTAGCTTCTTTTTAAAAAATCATGCCCTGCTCTGTAATCTTGCTTTTATTACTTAGTAACATGCGAAAACATTTCCAATGTCCATACTCTTCTAGAGCATGAATTCTAATGGCTGCATTATGTATTCCGTCATAGGGATGTACCATAATTTACTTAACCAACTTCCTATTCTTAGCCATTAGGTGTTTTGAAATCTTATTGTTTTTATCAACGGTAATGCAGCCCACTAAATCTAAGCACATATCCTTAAATAATCCCTTAAGATAGATTTTTAAAGTGTAATTACTAAACTAAAAAACAAAAATATTTCTAAAGTAAAATCTCACTTTTTCTAAGCTACAGAAAACATGAAATATGTATGGTTCCTTCTGTTCTGGAATATAATGGGGTGAGATTATACTGTCCTGAAACATTGGATACAGGGGAGGGTTTAAATAGTGTCTGATGAATGCAAGCAACAAGAAGTGGGATATAATTATTTCAGAGTGAAACAAAACCTTTCCTTTAAGAAAACATTTAAAGGCAAGGGGACTGTTAATAGTAGCATCTGCCTCAATTGGTAGAGACCATGTTGTTACTGATTTTTTTCTTTTTTTTAAAGAAGATGTTGGGGGTAAGAGTTTATTAATTAATTTATTTTTGCTGTGTTGCGACCTCGTTTCCGTGCGAGGGCTTTCTCTAGTTGTGGCAAGCGGGGGCCACTCTTCATCGCAGTGCACGGGCCTCTCACTATCACAGCCTCTCTTGTTGCAGAGCACAGGCTCCATGCAGGCTCAGTAGTTGTGGCTCACAGGCCTAGTTGCTCCGCGGCATGTGGGATCCTCCTAGACCAGGGCTCGAACCCAAGTCCCCTGCATTAGCAGGCAGATTCTCAACCACTGCACCACCAGGGAAGCCCCTGATTTTAATACAGTTGCATTCTTAGCAGAACTAATTTTTTAAAGCATTTCCCTAAACAATCCAGTTTTGCTTGGTGCTTATGGTTTGGACAAAGGAGCAGGCAGGGTTTGTATTAGTATTTATGGAGTGTAGCCTTGTACATATCACACTGGCTGGAGGATATTGCTATAAATCTATAACGATGGTTGTTTTTGATTCCATTTTTAGTTTCTGAATTTTAGCCTTCATAATTAAAATTACATATCATAAAATGTTGGCCCATGACAATTTTAACTTTCTCCTGGGAGGCCCTGATTTTCTGAGATACGACACGCTCGGCTCTCTGTGAAGGATAAAAGTCTTGATGGTTGTGAGCCAGATGTTTGAAGCCCACCTTCCTGATGGAGATTTGGTATGAAAATTTGGGTGCTCCCTTCAGAAAATCTGAGTCCAAGCCTTTGTCAGCTCCCTGAGGACAATTCCAAGAAAGTTACTGTCCCTTGTGCTGGTTTCCTGGTGCCTGGGTATGCTCAGTTTCATAAGGCTAAATAAATTGATAAATTCAGCTGATTCGGAGCATTTACATAATCTTTCCAATGTCAACAGTCATTTAAATTATCCTAACTTTATACTGAATCTCCAGAATCCAATTACTAGCTAATAATAATTGTCAGTTGTACTTTAAACCTCTAATGATAGGTCACCAGAGATGTGTAGAAGTAGGATTAAATCGCTGTAGACTGTAGCTATGCCCAGCCTTAAATTACTCGCCTCTTATCTCTGGCTAACAGAGCTACTATATGTTTTGTCACCATTTTTTGCTAAATAGAATAAACGTCACCAAAATTAATTTCATCTCCCTTAAATTAGCTTCTTAGTGTGATTTCTCACTTCAGTCAAAATTTATTTCTTAAAGAGCTTAACTTCATCTCTTTTATTTGAGACAGTGAGACTGTTCCAGAGCAAATGCCTTTTAATCACTGGCTGGCAAGTTTTGAGTCTTTCTTTTTATTAATAATTGCTGACCCTTTAGGGAGAGTGTTGGAGGATATTTCTGTTTTATTTAAGCTATTGTATTCTTTTAAGCAGAGTAGACTGGGATCTTTCTGAGGAGTCTCAGAATAAGTTCTGAACCTTGCATAGACCAGGAAAGATACAGTTACCACACAAAAAAATTTTTCCCACATAAGAGATGATTTAGCAGGGAGTTTGTAATTAGGTAGTTTAGTTGCTTTTACTACTTTTGTGTGTGTGTGTGTGTGTGTGTGTGTTACGCGGGCCTCTCACTGTTGTGGCCTCTCCCGTTGTGGAGCACAGGCTCCAGTCGCACAGGCTCGGCGTCCATGGCTCACGGGCCCAGCCACTCCGCGGCATGTGGGATCTTCCGGGACCGGGGCACGAACCCGTGTCCCCTGCATCGGCAGGCGGACTCTCAACCACTGCGCCACCAGGGAAGCCCTTTTACTACTTTTTAAATCACTTTCCAGTATATATCTCTGGCAATAGCTATCCTTTAACTGAAGCATATGTTTGGAAAGACTGGAGGGAGTATAAAGTTAAACTTCTCGTAAAACACAAGAAAAACACAGAAGGGCCACCTAAGTCAGAAACATATCCTAAAGACAGGATGATAGCACCTGTAACAAATTCTCTTTGCTCATCAAGGGAAATCCCAAGGCATCAAGAGTTGGGGGAGGGGAATGGTTAAAAAAAAAGGACTGAAAGAGAGGGATCCATTTCCAGAAAGGCAGTGTGAGGAGCTCTGTGACCTGCTCCCCAGTGAAACAAGCGTAACTAGTGACAATTATGAAAGAAAAAACCCCAACCATTTAACATCTCTGGATACTATCTTAGGGGTATACGGCAAATAAAGAAACATTTATTTGAGAAATCCCAGTAAAACTCAAAAGAAATGATGAGATTCTGTGCCACTTGAATCATGACCCATTCCTTCCCTCCCCTCCCTAGCTTAGTATGATGAAAACTCTACACTGAGCATGAGTGCCAAGAAGGTGGGGATACCGAACCCTCAGCTCCCGGTCAAGAGGTATGGTATATTACTAAGAGAGACAGCCTGCTAGCACTTATTATTGCCTTCAACTCTGAGTTGTAGATGTTAAATTCCTGGTAAGTGCAACCATAATTTGGGGGGCTCCTTTCTCTACTTAACCCCCAATTATGGGGTAGAGGCTTTCTTCCAAGTGAAGCAAGCTAAGAATACTGGGGCCTTAATCACTCTTGCCCCAGTCTAATGATAAGGTACAGGTTCCACACTGGGAGAGGCAAGCTGAGAACACCAGACACTACTGCCCCCTATCCAGTGGCTTAGGGGGAGAGGCAGTCCGTAAGAACAGAGAGCTTTGAAATGTTCTCCAGCGGAACTGACCTTGTTTGGAACAGAATGTGGAGAAGTTCAAGGCTAAGGGCACTTTGATAAAGAGTGGAGATTTTGTAGTAAGCAAATACGAAGAGTCCAATAACTCTATGAGAGCAAAAATCTAAACCAGGGCTAGTGAATTTACCATAGAGAACGACAGGAAAAAGACAGCTAAGAAGAACTCTCCTGGGTTCACTATATAACTTAAAGACTACACTCAAAACTACCCCTGCCCATGTACAATTCAGTGGCATTAATTATATTCACAATATTGTACAAGCATCACCACCGTATACTTCCTAAACTTTTAAACTTTTTCATTACCCTGAGAAGAAAATCTATAATCATTAAGCAATAACTTTTCACTCCCTCCCCACCATGGACAGAGATTAACCACTAATTTATTAGAAACAAGAGGCCAAAAACCCAGTAGTATGACATATTCAAAGTGCTGGAAAAAAATACTGGTCAAACAAGAATCTAATATCCAGCAAAACTGTCTTTCAAATATGAAGATGAAATAAGACATTCATTTTGTTTACAAATTAATACATTTTGTTTACCAAACAAAAGCTCAGTTTTCATTGCTAGCAGACATGCCTTACAAAAAATACTAAGTGAAATTCTTCAGGCTGAAAGCAAAAGGACCACACACATTAATTCAGAACCACATTAAAAAACAAAGATCCATTTACAATGCTTGGTATCAGTCTATTTATCTCTTGTAAAAATAAAATACAGTGTGTGTGTGAAAAAAACCCCAAAAAACAAAAAAAAAACAAAGAAAACCAGCAAAGATAATTATATAATAACAAAAGATAATATAGATGCGTAATACTTCTCCTTTCTTCTCTAAATGGTTTTAAAAATAGGATATACAATCAATGTAGAAAAAACCCAATTGAGTGCCTACATACTTGCACTGAACAATCTGAAAGTGAAATTAAGAACACAATTACATTTTTTTAACATCTTTACTGTAGTATAATTGCTTTACAATGGTGTGTTAGTTTCTGCTTTGTAACAAAGTGAATCAGCTATACATATATCCCCATATCTCCTCTCTCTTCTGCCTCCCTCACCCCTCTAGGTGGTCACAAACCACTGAGCTGATCTCCCTGTGCTATGCGGCTGCTTCCCACTAGCTATCTGTTTTACATTTGGTAGTGTATATATGTCCATGCCACTCTCCCACTTTGTCCCAGCTTACCCTTCCTCCTCCCCATGTCCTCAAGTCCATTCTCTACTAGGTCTGTGTCTTTCTTCCCGTCCTACCCCTAGGTTCATCACCATTTTTTTTCTTTACATTCCATATATATGTGTTAGCATACGGTATTTGTTTTTCCTTTCTGACTTATTTCGCTCTGTATGACAGACTCTAGGTCCATCTACCTCACTACAAATAACTCAGTTTCGTTTCTTTTTATGGCTGAGTAATATTCCATTGTATATATGTGCCACATCTTCTTTATCCACTCATCTGTCGATGGACACTTAGGTTGTTTCCGTGTCTTGGCTATTGTAAATAGAGCTGCAATGATCATTGTGCTACATGGCTCTTTTTGAATTATGGTTTTCTCAGCGTATATGCCCAGAAGAGGGATTGCTGGGTCATATGGTAGTTTTATATTTAGTTTTTTAAGGAACTTCCATACTGTTCTCCATAGTAGCTGTATCAATTTACATTCCCACCAACAGTGCAAGTGGGTTCCCTTTTCCGCACCCACTCCAGCATTTATTGTTAGTAGATATTTGATGATGGCCATTCTGACCGGTGTGAGGTGATACCTAATTGTAGTTTTGATTTCCATTTCTCTAACGATTAGTGATGTTGAGCATCCTTTCATGTGTTTGTTGGAAATCTGTATATCTTCTTTGGAGAACTGTCTGGGTTTTTGGTGTTTTTGATATTGAGCTGCATGAGCTGCTTGTAAATTTTGGAGATTAATCCTTTGTCAGTTGCTTCATTTGCAAATATTTTCTCCCATTCTGAGGGTGGTCTTTTCGTCTTGTTTATGGTTTACTTTGCTGTGGAGAAACTTTAAAGTTTCATTAGATCCCATTTGTTTACTTTTATTTTTAATTCCATTTCTCTAGAAGGTGGGTCAAAAATGATCTTGCTGTGATGTATGTCATAGAGTGTTCTGCGTATATTTTCCTCGTAGAGTTTGATAGTATCTGGCCTTACATTTAGGTCTTTAATCCATTTTGAGTTTATTTTTGTGTATGGTGTTATGGAGTGTTCTCATTTCATTCTTTCTACACGTAGCTGTCCAGTTTTCCCAGCACCAGTTATTGAAGAGGCTTTCTTTTCTCCATTGTATATTCTTGCCTCCTTTCTCAAATATAAGGTAACTGTATGTGTGTGGGTTTATCTCTGGGCTTTCTATCCTGTTCCATTGATCTATCTTTCTGTGTTTGTGCCAGTACCATACTGTCTTGATTACTGTAGCTTTGTAGTATAGTCTGAAGTATGGGAGCCTGAATCATGTACCTCTGTTTTTGTTTCTCAATATTGCTTTGGCTATTCTGGGTCTTTTGTGTTTCCATACAAATTGTGAAATATTTTGTTCTAGTTCTGTGAAAAATGCCATTGGAAGTTTACTAGGGATTGTAGCATTGAATCTGTAGATTGCTTTGGGTAGTAGAGTCATTTTCACAATGTTTATTCTTCCAATCCAAGAACATGGTATTTGTATCATCTATTTGTATCCATCTATTTGTATCATCTTTAATTTCTTTCATCAGTGTCTTATAGTTCTCTGCATGCAAGTCTTTTGTCCCATTAGGTAGGTTTATTCCTAGGCATTTTATTCTTTTTGTTGCAATGGTAAATGGGAGTGTTTCCTTAAATTCTTTTTCAGATTTTTCAGCAGTATTGTATAGGAATGCAAGAGATTTCTGTGCATTAATTTTGTATCCTGTACTTTACCAAATTCATTGATTATCTGTAGCAGTTTTCTGGTAGCATCTTTAGGATTCTCTATGTATAATATCATTTCAACTGCAAACAGTGACAGCTTTACTTCTTCGTTTCCAATTTGGATTCCTTTTTTTTTCTTTTTCTTCTCTGATGGCTGTGACTAAAACTTCCAAAACTATGTTGAATAATAGTTGTGAGTGTGGACAACCTTGTCTTGTTCGTGATCTTAGAGGAAATGGTTTCAGTTTTTCACCATTGAGAACGATGTAGGCTGTGGTTTTGTCATATATGGCCTTTATTATGTTGAGGTAAGCTCCCTCTATCCCTACTTTCTAGGGCGTTTTTATCATACATGGGTGTTGAATTTTGTCAGAAGCTCTTTCTGCATCTATTGAGATGACCATACGGATTTTCTCCTTCAATTTGTTAATATGGTGTATCAAGTTGATTGATTTGCATATATTGAAGAATCCTTTCATTCCTTGAATAAGCCCCACTTGATCATGGTGTAGGATCCCTTTAATGTGCTGTTGGATTCTGTTAGCTAGTATTGTGTGGAGGATTTTTGCATCGTGTTCATCAGTGATATTGGCCTGTAGTTTTCTTTCTTTGTGACATCTTTGTCTGGTTTTGGTAGCAGGGTGATGGTGGCCTCGTAGAATGAGTTTGGAAGTGTTCCTCACTCTGCTATATTTTGGAAGAGTTTGAGAAGGATAGGTGTTAGCTCTTCTCTAAATCTTTGATAGAGTTCGCCTGTGAAGCCATCTGGTCCTGGGCTTTTGTTTGTTGAAAGATTTTTACTCACAGTCTCAATTTCAGTGCTTGAGATTGGTCGTTTATATTTTCGATCTCTTCCATGTTCAGTCTGAGAAGGCTGTGCTTTTCTAAGACTTTGTCCATTTCTTCCAGGTGGTCCATTTTATTGGCATATAGCTGCTGGTAGTAATCTCTCATGATCCTTTGTATTTCTGCAGTGTCAGTTGTTACTTCTCCTTTTTAATTTCTAATACTATTTTTCTGAGTCTTCTCTCTTTTTTTCTTGATGAGTCTGGCTAATGGTTTATCAATTTTGTTTATCTTCTCAAAGAACCAGCTTTTAGTTTTATTGATCTTTGCTATTGTTTCCTTCATTTCTTTGACATTTATTTTTGATCTGATCTTTATGATTTCTTTCCTTCTGCTGACTTTGGGTTGTGTTTGTTCTTCTTTCTCTAATTGCTTTAGGTGTAAGGTTAGACTGTTTATTTGAGATGTTTCCTGTTTCTTGAGGTAGGATTGTACTGCTGTAGACTTCTCTCTTAGAACTGCTTTTGCTGCGTCCCATAGGTTTTGGGTCGTCGTGTTTTCATTGTCATTTGTTTCTAGGTATTTTAAATTTCCTGTTTGATTTCTTCAGTGATCTCTTGGTTATTAAGTAGTGTCTTGTTTAGCCTCCATGTGTTTGTATCTTTTACAGATTTTTTTCCTGTAACTGATATCTAGTATCATAGCATTGTGGTCAGATAAGATACTTGATATGATTTCAATTTTTTTAAGTTTACCAAGGCTTGATTTGTGATCCAAGGTATGATCTATCCTGGAGAATGTTCCATGAGCACTTGAGAAGAAAGTGTATTCTGTTGTTTTTGGATGGAATGTCCTATAAATATCAGTTAACTCCATTTTGTTTAATGTATCATTTAAAGCTTGTGTTTCCTTATTTATTTTCATTTTGGATGATCTGTCCATTGGTGATAGTGGGGTGTTAAAGTCCCCTACTATGATTGTGTTACTGTCGATTTCCCCTTTTATGGCTGTTAGCATTTTCCTTAAATATTGAGGTACTCCTATGTTGGGTGCATAAATATTTACAATTGTTATATCTTCTTCTTGGATTGATCCCTTGATCATTATGTAGTGTCCTTCTTTGTCTCGTGTAACAGTCTTTATTTTAAAGTCCATTTTGTCTGGTATAACAATTGCTCCTCCAGGTTTCTTTTGGTTTCCACTTGCATGGAATATCTTTTTCCATCCCCTCACTTTCCGTCTGTATGTGACCCTAGGTATGAAGTGGGTTTCTTGTAGACAGCATATATACGGGTCTTGTTTTTGTATGCATTCAACCAGTCTCTGTCTTTTGCTTGGAGCATTTAATCCGTTTACATTTAAGGTAATTATTGATAAGTATGTTCGTATTACCATTTTCTTAATTGTTTGGGGTTTGTTATTGTAGGTCTTTTCCTTTTCTTGTGTTTCCTGCCTAGAGAAGTTCCTTTAGCATTTGTTATAAAGCTGGTTTGGTAGTGCTGAATTCTCTTAGCTTTTGCTTGTCTCTAAAGGTTTTAATTTCTCCCTCGAATCTGAATGAGATCCTTGCTGGGTATAGTAATCCTGGTTGTAGGTTTTTCCCTTTCATCACTTTAAATATGTCTTGCCAGTCCCTTCTGGCGTGCAGAGTTTCTGCTGAAAGATCAGCTCTTAACCTTATGGGGATTCCCTTGTGTGTTATTTGTTGTTTTTCCCTTGCTGCTTTTAATACTTTTTCTTTGTATTTAATTTTTGATAGTTTAATTAATATGTGTCTTTGCATGTTTCTCCTTAGATTTATCCTGTATGAGGCTCTCTGAGCTTCCTGAACTGATTGACTATTTCCTTTCCCATATTAGGGAAGTTTTCAACTATAATCTCTTCAAATATTTCCTCCGACCCTTTCTTTGTCTCTGCTTCTTCTGGGACCACTATAATTCGAATGTTGGTGCATTTAATGTTGTCCCAGAGGTCTCTAAGACTGTCCTCAATTCTTTTCATTCTTTTTTCTTTATTCTGCTCTATGGTATTTATTTCTACTATTTTATCTTCCAGGTTACTTATCCGTTCTTGTGACTCAGTTTTTCTGCTATTGACTCCTTGTAGAGAATTTTTAATTTTATTTTTTGTGCTGTTCATTATTTGTTTGCTCTTTAGTTCTTCTAGGTCCTTGTTAAACGTTTCTTGTATTTTCTCCATTCTGTATCCAAGATTTTGTATCATCTTTACTCTCAATACTCAATTCTTTTTCAGGTAGACTGCCTATTTCCTCTTCATTTGTTAGGTCTGGTGGGTTTTTACCTTGCTCCTTCATCTGCTGTGTGTTTCTCTGTATTCCCATATTGCTTAACTTACAGTGTCTGGGCTGTCCTTTTCACAGGTTTGTAGTTCCCGTTGTTTTCGGTGTCTGCCCCCAGTGTCTAAGGTTAGTTCAGTGGGTTGTGTAGGCTTCCTGGTGGAGGGGACTGGTGCCTGTGTTCTGGTGGGTGAGGCTGGATGTTGTCTTTCTGGTGGGCAGGACCACGTCCGGTGGTGTGTTTTGAGGTGTTTGTGACCTTATTATTATTTTAGGCAGCCTGTGTGCTAATGGGTCATGTTGTGTTCCTGTCCTGCTAATTGTTTGGTATAGGGTGTCCCACATTGTAGCTTGCTGGTCGTTGAATGGAGCTGGGTCTTAGCATTGAGATGGAGATCTCTGGGAGAGTTTTCACTGTTTGATATTTTGTGGGGCCAGGAGGTCTCTGGTGGACCAATGTCCTTAACTCAGCTCTCCCACCTCAGGGGCATAGTCCTGACACCGGGCCAGAGCACCAAGACCCTGTTAGGCTCGCAGCTCAGAAGAAAATGGAGAAGGAAAGAAAGGCAGGAAGGAAGGATGGAAGGGAAAATTATGAAAATAAAAAATAACAAATAATTATTAAAAATTAAAAGGTAATAAAAAAAGAAAGAGGAGAGCAACCAAACCACGAAACAAATCCACGAATGATAACAAGCGCTATAAACTATACTAAAAAAAAAACAAAAAACAAAAAAATGGACAGACAAAACCCTAGGACAAATGGTAAAAGCAAAGCTGTACAGTCAAAATCACACAAAGAAGCATATACATACACACTCAGAAAAAGAGAAAAAGGAAAAAAAGATATATATCTATATATAAAAGAAAAAAAAGGGAGGAACTGAGCAACCAAATCAATAAACAAATCTACCAATGATAATAAGCTCTAAATACTAAACTAAGATAAACATAAAACCAGAAACAAATTAGATGCAGAAAGCAAACCGCAAGTGTACAGTTGCTCCCAAAGTCCACTGCCTCAATTTTGGGAGAATTCATTGTCTATTCACGTATTCCACAGATGCAGGGTACATCAAGTTGATTGTGGAGATTTAATCCGCTGCTCCTGAGGCTGCTGGGAGAGATTTCCCTTTCTCTTCTTTGTTCGCACAGCTCCTGGGGATCAGCTTTGGATTTGGACCCGCCTCTTCGTATAGGTTGCCTGAGGGCATCTGTTCCCACCCTGACAGGGCAGGGTTAAAGTAGTGGCTGATTAGGGGGCTCTGGCTCACTCAGGCTGCCGGGAGGGAGCGGTACGGAATGAGGGGTGAGCCTGCGGCGGCCAAGGCCGGCGTGACATTGCAACAGCCTGAGGCGCGCTGTGTGTTCTCCTGAGGAAGTTGTCCCTGGATCATGGGACCCTGGCAGTGGCGGACTGCACAGGCTCCTGGGAGGGGAGGTGTGGATAGTGACCTGTGCTCACACACAGGCTTCTTGGTGGCTGCAGCAGCAGCCTTAGCATTTCATACCCATCTGTGATGTCCACGCTGATAGCCACAGCTCGCGCCCGTCTCTGGGGCTCGTTTAGGTTGTGCTCTGAATCCCCTCTCCTCGCACACCCTGAAACAATGGTCTCTTGCTTCTTAGGCCGTTCAAGACTTTTTCCCGGACTCCCTTCTAGCTAGCTGTGGTGCACTAGCCCCTTTCAGTCTGTGTTCACGCAGCCAACCCCAGTCCTCTCCCTGGGATCTGACCTCTGAAGCTCGAGCCTCAGCTCCCAGCCCCCACTCACTCCAGCAGGTGAGCAAACAAGTGTTGGTTGGCACTGATCCTCTCTGTGAGAATCTCTCCACTTTGCCCTCTGCACCCCCGTTGCTGCACTCTCCTCCATGACTCTGAAGCTCCCCCCTTGCCACACCCCATCTCTGTCAGTGAAGGAACTTCCTAGTGTGTGGAAACTTTTCCTCCTTCACAGCTCCCTCCCAGAGGTGCAGGTCCCATCCCTATTCTTTTGTCTCTGTTTTTTCTTTTTCCTTTTGCCCTACCCAGGTACGTGGGGAGTTTCTTGCCTTTTGGGAAGTCTGAGGTCTTCTGCCAGCATTCACTAGGTGTTCTGTAGGAGTTGTTCCACATGTAGATATGTTTCTGGTCTATTTGTGTGGGTAGGAAGGTGATCTCCATGTCTTAACTCCTCCACCATCTTGAATGTCTCCTCCACAATTACATTTAAAATAGCATGGATGTGAGAATGGCACTATTCCCCCAAATTGATCTTACAGATTCAATGCAATTGACTTTCTTTCTAATTTCAAAATTTACACAACGCTGTAGTAATCAAGACAGTGTGATACTGGCACAAGGACAGACATAAAGATCAATGGAATAGAACTGAGAGTCTGGAAAGGAGCCATCACATTTACAGTCAACTGATTTTTGATGAGGGTACCAAGACAATTCAGTGGGGAAAAGTAGTCATTGCAATAAGTGGCACTGGGGTAATTAAATAAGTCACGTCAAATAGCATGAAGCTGGGACCCTTAGCACGATTTACTCAAAATGAATCGAAGGCCTAAGTATAAGATCTAAAAGTATAAAACTCTTAGAAGCAAACATGGGTATAAATCTTTGTACCCTTGGGTTAGGTAGCAGTTTCTTAGATACGACACCAAAATCACAAGGGCCAAAATAAAATTAAATAAATAAACAAACAAATAAATAAATAAATTGAACTTCATCAAAATTAAAATCCTGTATTCTTCAAAGAACACCATCAACAGTGTGGAAAGACAAGCCAAAGAATGGTGGAAGACTTGCAAATTATATATCTGATAAAGGGTTTGTATTCAGAATACATAAAGGACACTTAAAACTCAATAATAAAAAGGCAATTATCCCATTTTAAAAATGGGCAAAAGATCTGAATAGATATGTGATCAAAGAAGATACACAGATAATCAATAAACACACAACCAGATGCTCAACATTATTAGTCATCAGGGAATTGCAAATCAATATGTCAGAGATACCACTTCATACCCACTAGACTGGCTTTAATTTTTTAGAAAAGACAGACAATAGCCAGTGTAGGCAAGGTTGTAGAGGAATGGGAACCCACGTGTGCTGTCGCTCGGAATATAGAGTGGTGACGACGCTTTGGAAAACAATTTATGTTAGTTTCTCAAAGGTTAAACATAGACTTACCATGTAATCTAAGCAATTCTACTCCTAGGTATATACTCAGGAAAACCGAAAACATATGCCCACTCAGAAAAACTTGTACATGAATGTTCATAGATTCATAACTCATGACAACCCCTCTCCAAAATGGAAATAACTCAAATGATGAATTGGATAAAAAAAAATATCCACACAGTAGAATATTTGGCAATTAAAGAAAGGAAGTACTGATGTATGCTGTAACCTGGATGAACCTTGAAAACTTTATGCTAAGTGAAAGAGCCCAGTTACAAAACACCACATATAGTGTAACCTATATTATCTATATGGAATCTGTAGAGATGGAAAGATTAGTGGTTGCCCAGGGCTGAGAGGGTTGGGGGGGGAACATGAGGAATGACTACTAATCGGCATGAGATTTCCTTTTGGTTTCATGAAAATGTTCTCAAATTGTGGTGACGATTGCTTAACTGTGAATATATAAAAGAACTTGAATATACACTTTAAAATAGTATATTTTATGCCATGTTTATTATGTTTCAATAAAGCTTTTATTTAAAAAAACTATACTATAGTCAGAAAACATGGATTTAATCCCCCTTTTGCATTTTTCTGCCAGTAAGATTTTAGACAGTTTGCATATTTGTGGGCCTTAGTGTGATTATCTCTAAGACAGTAGCTTGGACTAAGAAGTTCTTAAAGGAAGCAGTTGACAAAGTGGGGCAGGAGAGAGGGGCTTAGTTAGGGGTTACAGTGACCAAGAAGGCACCTCCCACACAGAGCCAGCTTCATGGGTGCAACCTGTGTAGTCACACTGGGCCCCCTACTCAGAATGTCCAGTGCTTGGTTTAATTCTCTGCTGTTTCAGTCTTGAATTTCTTAAGTTTTGAGCAAAGAGTCATGCATTTTCATGAAGCACTGGGCCCCATGAACTATGTCACCAGTTCCGATCCTACAGGTAGTGGGAAGGGGCTGGGGATCCTTTAACATCCTGCAGTGCACAGGGCAGCCCTGTACGGTGAATTAATTGCCCTGCCCAAAATGCCATGATGAGAAACACTGATTGCTAAGGAATGGTTGAACTCTGAAGTCCCGTGGTTTTTAACTACCTACTAGAAAACTAATCTGAAACTTTCAAACATAGTATGTGTCCCTCAGGAAAGTCACTTTGATGTATGTACTGTACCTAAAAGAAAAGTGTAGAGGTTACAAGGCATTTGGGGGTTTTGTACCTCGTTTTGTTTCCTGAGCCTGATGATATACTGTGTATGAAACATCTATGCTTAGCCCTTCTTCTCTTCCATTAACTGGCCTGTCAAAATTTAGACAATTACAGCATCAACTTGTTTTATTGCTGGTATTCGGAGATTCCTTAAGAAATTGCCAGCGTGGTAGGCACTGTGGCAAAAGCAATTATGATTCCTAGAGAATTTCTGATGAATAATAAAGTTCTCAGCTGATGGCTTTACTTAGGTTGTTTCATCTAGTTTTCCCATCAGTCTTTAAGGTTGATTTTGATTATCCCAACTTTACAGGGGAGGAAACTGAGTCTCAGAAAGGTTAACAGAGAAAGATCAGAAGAAAATAGGATGTCTTCTTTTTTAACTTCTCAGTGACTGTTAGATGAAATCTGAAATCCATAGGTAGCTCTCTCCTTCATTGCCCGTTTTCCCAAACATACTAGGTCTTACTAGAAGAATTAGTGTTGGAATCCACTGATATACGATATTGTTATACAATTATAAAACCATATGGTGGTGTTATTTTCGTGTTACACCGAGATTTATTAAATGCCCAGGTTGAGTGTTTATTACTCTACCTGAGACAAAAATACTGAATTGGAAAGTGAAAGACACAATCATTTCTAGAGTCATAGAATGTTAGATCTGGAAGAAATCTTAAAGAACTCCTGTGCCAACCCACACATTTTATTGATGTCGTATGTGAAATCTGGGTAGGTTTAATATCTTACCTGTGTTGACATAACTGATGCATGACATTAGTGACAAAGCCAGGGATATAATTTGTGAAATAAAGTCAATTCTCGGTTCATAAGTCTTTCTAAACATTACCTTGTCTCTCTGGTCAGTTTTGTTTACTTGAAATAGAATAACCGATTTGGTGGTTTGATAGATTTCTTCTTCAATAGAAACAATTTATGTGAGGTTTAGACAGGCTGTGGATATCCGGTATGTGTGAGTAATAGGTTTTGAGCCTTCTTTATCTCAACATAGAGTTGTCCTCTTCGAAAAGGACTTCAACTTATATAGTAGAACCCAGTAAAAATAATTTCTCCACAAGTTCAAAGAACAGATTACAGACAATTCACGTATGTTGAAGGAAAAAGAAATTCTATCACTGGGGCAGTGAGTCAGTGGTAGGAATAATGGGGATGAAATTGAAAATGAAGTATTTAGAAAGGTTAGAAAAAATGTTCTAATTCATACTTTCGGAGCACCTTAGAGTTAACCTTATTTGTCGCTTACCGGTCTCTTATTTTTGGAGGCATCAAGATGTGAAGCTGGGCAGTTTAATAAATTAATATGGATTGTGAACCCTTCTTGATATCTCCCTTTTTTTCTACAACTTTATTAAATGATATTAAAACCAGGTGGTCCAAACTTTTTTTTTTAACATCTTTATTGGAGTATAATTGCTTTACAATGGTGTGTTAGTTTCTGCTTTATAACAAAGTGAATCAGTTATACATATACCTATGTTCCCATATCTCTTCCCTCTTGCATCTCCCTCCCTCCCACCATCCCTATCCCACCCCTCCAGGCGGTCACAAAGCACCGAGCTGATCTCCCTGTGCTATGTGGCTGCTTCCCACTAGCTATCTATTTTACATTTGGTAGTGTATATATGTCCATGCCACTCTCTCGCTTTGTCACAGCTTACCCTTCCCCCTCCCCATATCCTCAAGTCCATGCTCTAGTAGGTCTGTGTCTTTATTCCCGTCTTACCCCTAGGTTCTTCATGACATTTTTTTTCCTTAGATTCCATATATATGTGTTAGCATATGGTATTTGTCTTTTCTTTCTGATTTACTTCACTCTGTATGACAGACTCTAGGTCCATCCACCTCATTACAAATAACTCAATTTCGTTTCTTTTTATGACTGAGTAATACTCCATTGTATATATGTGCCACATCTTCTTTATCCATTCATCCGATGATGCACACTTAGGTTGCTTCCATCTCCTGGCTATTGTAAATAGAGCTGCAGTGAACATTTTGGTACATGACTCTTTTTGAATTATGGTTTTCTCAGGGTATATGCCCACTAGTGGGATTGCTGGGTCATATGGTAGTGCTATTCCTAGTTTTTTAACGAACCCCTCCATACTGTTCTCCATAGTGGCTGTACCAATTCACATTCCCACCAGCAGTGCAAGAGTGTTCCCATTTCTCCACACCCTCTCCAGCATTTATTGTTTTTAGATTTTTTGATGATGGCCATTCTGACTGGTGTGAGATGATATCTCATTGTAGTTTTGATTTGCATTCCTCTAATGATTAATGATGTTGAGCATCCTTTCATGTGTTTGTTGGCAATCTGTATATCTCCTTTGGAGAAATGTCTATTTAGGTCTTCTGCCCATTTTTGGATTGGGTTCTTTGTTTTTTGTTATTGACCTGCATGAGCTGCTTGTAAATTTTAGAGATTAATCCTTTGTCAGTTGCTTCATTTGCAAATATTTTCTCCCATTCTGAGGGCTGTCTTTTGGTCTTGTTTATGGTTTCTTTTGCTGTGCAAAAGCTTTTATGTTTCATTAGGTCCCATTTGTTTATTTTTGTTTTTATTTCCATTTCTCTAGGAGGTGGGTCAAAAAGGATCTTGCTGTGATTTATGTCATAGAGTGTTCTGCCTATGATTTGCTCTAAGAGTTTGATAGTTTCTGACCTTACATTTAGGCCTTTAATCCATTTTGAGTTTATTTTTGTGTATGGTGTTAGGAAGTGTTCTAAACTCATACTTTGACATATACCTGTCAAGTTTTCACAGCACCACTTATTAAAGAGGCTGTCCTTTCTCCACTGTACATTCCTGCCTCCTTTATCAAAGATAAGGTGACCATATGTGCATGGGTTTATCGCTGGGCTTTCTATCCTGTTCCATTGATCTATCTTTCTGTGTTTGTGCCAGTACCATACTGTCTTGATTACTGTAGCTTTGTAGTATAGTCTGAAGTCAGGGAGCCTCATTCCTCCAGCTCCAATTTTCGTTCTCAAGATTGCTTTGGCTATTCGGGGTCTTTTGTGTTTCCATACAAATTGTGAAATTTTTTGTTCTAGTTCTGTGAAAAATGCCAGTGGTAGTTTCATAGGCATTGCATTGAATCTGTAGAATGCTTTGGGTAGTAGAGTCATTTTCACAATGTTGATTCTTCCAATCCAAGAACATGGTATATCTCTCCATCTATTTGTATCATCTTTAATTTCTTTCATCAGTGTCTTATAGTTTTCTGCTACAGGTCTTTTGTCTCATTAGGTAGGTTTATTCCTAGGCATTTTATTCTTTTTGTTGCAATGGTAAATGGGAGTGTTTTCTTGATTTCTCTTTCAGATTTTTCATCATTAGTATATAGGAATGCAAGAGATTTCTGTGCATTAATTTTGTATCCTGCTACTTTACCAAATTCATTGATTAGCTCTAGTAGTTTTCTGGTAGCATCTTTAGGATTCTCTATGTATAGTATCATGTCATCTGCAAACAGTGACAGCTTTACTTCTTCTTTTCCGATTTGGATTCCTTTTATTTCCTTTTCTTCTCTGATGGCTGTGGCTAAAACTTGCAAAACTATTTGAATAAGAGTGGTAAGAGTGGGCAACCTTGCCTTGTTCCTGATCTTAGTGGAAATGGTTTCAGTTTTTAACCATTGAGGACAATGTTGGCTGTGGGTTTGTCATGTATGGCCTTTATTATGTTGAGGAAAGTTCCCTCTATGCCTACTTTCTGCACGGTTTTTATCATAAATGGGTGTTGAATTTTGTCAAAAGCTTTCTTTGCATCTATTGAGGGGATCATATGATTTTCCTCATTCAGTTTGTTAATAGGGTGTATCACGTTGATTGATTTGCATATATTGAAGAATCCTTGCATTCCTGGAATAAACCCCACTTGATCATGCTGTATGATCCTTTTAATGTGCTGTTGGATTCTGTTTGCTAGTATTTTGTTGAGGATTTTTGCATCTACGTTCATCAGTGATATTGGCCTGTAGTTTTCTTTCTTCGGGACATCTTTGTCTGGTTTTGGTATAAGGGTGATGGTGGTTTCATAGAATGGCTTTGGGAGTGTTCCTCCCTCTGCTATATTTTGGAAGAGTTTGAGAAGCATAGGTGTTAGCTCTTCTCTAAATGTTTGATAGAATTCGCCTGTGGAGCCATCTGGTTCGGGCTTTTGTTTGTTGGAAGATTTTTAATCACAGTTTCAATTTCAGTGCTTGTGATTGGTCTGTTCATATTTTCTATTTTTTCCTTATTCAGTCTTCCAAGGTTGTGCATTTCTAAGACTTTGTCCATTTCTTTCAGGTTTTCCATTTTATTGGCATAGAGTTGCTTGTAATAATCTCTCATGATCTTTTTATTTCTGCAGTGTCAGTTGTTACTTCTCCTTTTTCATTTCTAATTCTATTGATTTGAGTCTTCTCCCTTTTTGTCTTGATGAGTTTGGCTAATGGTTTATCAATTTTGTTTATCTTCTCAAAGAACCAGCTTTTAGTTTTATTGACTTTGCTATCATTTCCTTCATTTCTTTTCCATTTATTTCTGATCTGATCTTTATGACTTCTTTCCTTCTGCTAACTTTGGGTTGTGTTTGTTCTTCTTTCTCTAATTGCTTTAGGTGGAAGGTTAGTTTGTTTATTCGAGATGTTTCCTGTTTCTTAAGGTAGGATTATATTGCTATAAACTTCCCTCTTAGAACTGCTTTTGCTGCACCCCATAGGTTTTGGGTCATCGTGTCTCCATTGTCATTTGTTTCTAGGTATTTTTTGATTTCCACTTTGATTTCTTCAGTGATCACTTCATTAGTAAGTAGTATATTATTTAGCCTCCATGTGTTTTTATTTTTTACAGATCTCTTCCTGTAATTGATATCAGGTCTCATAGCATTGTGGTTGGAAATGATACTTGATACAATTTCAATTTTCTTAAATTTACCAAGGGTTGATCTGTGATGCAAGATATGATCTATCCTGGAGAATGTTCCATGAGCACTTGATAAAAATGTGTATTCTGTTGTTTTTGGATGGAATGTCTTATAAGTATTAATTAAGTCCATCTTGTTTAATGTATCATTTAAAGCTTGTGTTTCCTTATTGATTTTCATTTTGGATGATCTGTCCGTTGGTGAAACTGGGGTGTTAAAGTCCCCTACTATGATTGTGTTACTGTCGATTTCCCCTTTTATGGCTGTTAGTATTTGCCTTATGTATTGAGGTTCACCTATGTTGGGTGCATAAATATTTACAATTGTTATATCTTCTTGGATCGATCCCTTGATCATTATGTAGTGTCCTTCTTTGTCTCTTCTAATAGTCTTTATTTTAAAGTCTATTTTGTCTGATACGAGAATTGCTCCTCCAGGTTTCTTTTGATTTTCATTTGCATGGAATATCTTTTTCCATCCCCTCACTTTCAGTCGGTATGTGTCCCTACGTCTGAAGTGGGCCTCTTGTAGACAGCAAATATATGGGTCTTGTTTTTGAATCCATTCAGCCAAACTGTGTCTTTTGGTGGGAGCATTTAGTCCATTTACATTTAAGGTAATTATTGATATGTATGTTCCTATTCCCATTTTCTTAATTGTTTTAGGTTTGTTATTGTAGGTCTTTTCTGTCTCTTGTGTATCTTGCCTAGAGAAGTTCCTTTAGCATTTTTTGTAAAGCTGGTTTGGTGGTGCTGAACTCTCTCAGCTTTTGCTTGTCTGTAAAGGTTTCAATATCTCCATCAAATCTGAATGAGATCCTTGCTGGGCAGAGTAATCTTGGTTGTAGGTTTTTCTCCTTCATCACTTTAAATATGTCCTGCCAGTCCCTTCTGGCTTGCAGAGTTTCTGCTGAAAGATCAGCTCTTAACCTTATGGGGATTCCCCTGCGTCTTATTTGTTGTTTATCCCTTGCTGCTTTTAATATGTTTTCTTTGTATTTAATTTTTGACAGTTTGATTAACATGTGTCTTGGCCTGTTTCTCCTTAGATTTACCCTGTATGGGACTCTCTGTGCTTCCTGGAGTTGATTAACTATTTCCTTTCCCATATTCGGGATGTTTTCAACTATAATCTCTTCAAATATTTTCTCAGTCCCTTTCTTTTTCTCCTCTTCTTCTGGGACCCCTATAATTCAAATTTCTCCTCTTCTTCTGGGACCCCTATAATTCAAATTCAATATAATATTGTCTCAGAGGTCTCTGAGACTGTCCTCAGTTCTTTTCATTGTTTTTTCTTTATTCTGCTCTGCAGTAGTTATTTCCACTATGTTATCTTCCAGGTCACTTATCCGTTCTTCTGCCTCAGTTATTCTGCTATTGATCCCTTCTAGAGTATTTTTAATTTCGTTTATTGTGTTGTTCATCGTTGCTTGTTTCCTCTTTAGTTCTTCTAGGTCCTTGTTAAATGTTTGTTTCGTTTTCTCCCTTCTATTTCCAAGATTTTGGATCATGTTTACTATTATTATTCTGAATTCTTTTTCAGGTAGACTGCCTATTTCCTCTTGCATTCGTTAGGTCTGGTGGGTTTTTATCTTGCTCCGTCATCTGCTGTGTGTTTTTCTGTCTTCTCATTTTGCTTATCTTACTGTGTTTGCGGTCTCCTTTTTGCAGGCTGCAGGTTCGTAGTTCCCTTTGTTTTTGGTGTCTGCCCCCAGTGGCTAAAGTTGGTTCAGTGGGTTGTGTAGGCTTCCCGGTGGAGGGGACTAGTGCCTGTGTTCTGGTGGATGAGGCTGGATCTTGTCTTTCTGGTGGGTAGGTCCACGTCTGGTGGTGTGTTTTGGGGTGTCTGTGGCCTTATTATGATTTTAGGCAGCCTCTCTGCTAATGGGTGGGGTTGTGTTCCTGTCTTGCTAGTTGTTTGGCATAGGGTGTCCAGCACTGTAGCTTGCTGGTCGTTGAGTGAAGCTGGGTGTTAGTGTTGAGATGGAGATCTCTGGGAGATTTTCGCCATTTGATATTACGTGGAGCTGGGAGGTCTCTTGTGGACCAGTGTCCTGAAGTTGGCTCTCCCACCTCAGGGGCACAGCACTGACTCCTGGCTGCAGCACCAAGAGCCTTTCATCCACACGGCTCAGAATAAAAGGGAGAAAAAGTAGAAGGAAGGAAGGAAGGAAGAGAGGGAGGGAGGGAGGGAGGCAGGAAAGAAAGGAAGGAAGGAAGGAAGAGAGGGAGGGAGGAAGAAGATAAAATAAAATAAAGTAAGATAAAATCAAATAAAGTTATTAAAATGAAAAATAATTATGAAGAATAAAATTTTTTAAAAAAGAGAAACAAAAAACTGATGGACAGAGCCCTAGGACAAATGGTGAAAGCAAAGCTATACAGACAAAATCTCACACAGAAGCATACACATACACACTTACAAAAAGAGGAAAAGGGGAAAAAATAATAAATCTTGCTCTCAAAGTCCACCTCCTCAATTTGGGATGATTTGTTGTCTATTTACGTATTCCACCGATGCAGGGTACATCAGGTTGATTGTGGAGATTTAATCCGCTGCTCCTGAGGCTGCTGGGAGAGACTTCCCTTTCTCTTCTTTGTTCCCACAGCTCCCGGGGTTCAGCTTTGGATTTGGTCCTGCCTCTGCGTGTAGGTCGCCTGAGGGCGCCTCTTCTTCGCTCAGAGAGGATGGGGTTAGAGGAGCAGCTGCTTCGGGGACTCTGGCTCACTCAGGCCGGGGGAGGGAGGGGCACAGAGTGCGGGGTGAGCCTGCAGCTGCAGAGGCCACCGTGACATTGCACCAGCCTAAGGCGCACCATGTGTTCTCCTGGGGAGGTTGTCCCTAGATCCCGGGACCCTGGCAGTGGTGGGCTGCACAGGCTCCCGGGAAGGGAGGTGTGGATAGTGACCTGTGCTCACACACAGGCTTCTTGGTGGCGGCAGCAGCAGCCTTAGCATCTCATGCCCGTCTCTGGGGTCCGCGCTGTTAGCCACAGCTCGAGCCCGTCTCTGGAGCTCCTCTAAGCAGCGCTCTTAATCCCCTCTCCTCACACACCAGGAAACAAAGAGGGAAGAAAAAGTCTCTTGCCTCTTCGGCAGGTCCAGACTTTTCCCCGGACTCCTTCCCGGCTAGCCGTGGTGCACTAACCCCTCCAGGCTGTGTTCACACCGCCAGTCCTCTCCCTGCGATCTGACCAAGCCCGAGCTTCAGCTCCCAGCCCCGCCCGCCCCGTCGGGTGAGCAGACAAGCCTCTCGGGCTGGTGAGTGCCGGTCGGCACCGATCCTCTGTGCGGGAATCTCTCTGCTTTGCCCTCCGCACCCCTGTTGCTGTGCTCTCCTACGCGGCTCCGAAGCTTTCCCCTCCGCTACCCGCAGTCTCCGCCCGCGAAGGGGCTACTAGTGTGTGGAAACCTTTCCAACTTCACAGCTCCCTCCCACTGGTGCAGGTCCCGTCCCTATCCTTTTGTCTCTGTTTATTCTTTTTTCTTTTGCCGTACCCAGGTACGTGGGGAGTTTCTTGCCTTTTGGGAGGTCTGAGGTCTTCTGCCAGCGTTCAGTAGGTGTTCTGTAGGAGTTGTTCCACGTGTAGATGTATTTCCGATGTATCTGTGGGGAGGAAGTTGATCTCCGCGTCCTACTCTTCCGCCATCTTCTCCTTTCTCCCTGGTCCAAACTTTTTGATGTTTTATTTCGTTATACACTTTTTTCCCTTTAATTCTACAGGGCACATCTCTGATTCTGTGTTTGGTTCTAAGACCGTAGCCCTGATAAGATCAACCTTAGGGATTCCTTCTCAAGCTTTGGCACAGGGCCTGAAATAACCTTTCCTTGACCTGGCTCCTCTGATGAGTGATCTTAGTACATTTATGACAGAAATGAAGACTGGGATATAAGTACTGAGATATAATGAGCATATTACATTGTACTAGTTTAAGACATAATGAGTTGATATATGTATATATTGTGAAATGATTACCACCACAAGTTTAGTTAACATCCATCACTTGTATAGTTACCATAGTTTTTCTTGTGATGAGAACTTTTAAGATCTACTGTCCTAGCCACTTTCAAATGTACAGTGCAGTATTGTTAACCATAGTCACCATGCTATACATTATATCACCAGAACTTATTCATCATATAACCTGAATTTTGTCCCCTTTGACCAGCTTTACTCATTTGGCCCATCCCCCACACCCCCTCCCTCACCACCACCTCTGGCAACTACCAATCTATTCTTTGTTTCTATGAGTTCAGTTTTGTTAGATTCCACATATAAGTGAAATCATACAGTATTTGTCTTTCTCTTTCTGGCTTATTTCACTTAGCATGATGCCCACAAGGTCCATCCATGTTGTTGCAAATGGAAGAATTTCCTTCTTTGTTATGGCTGTATAATATTCCATTGTATATACAGTATACCATTTATATCAATATATACCACATTTTCTTTATCCATTCGTCCATTGATAGACAGGTTGTTTCCACAACTTGGTTGTTGTAAATAATGCTGCAGTGAACATGGGTGGAGGTACAGGTATCTCTTCAACATAGTCATTTTGTTTCCTTTGGATATATACCTAGAAGTGGAATTGCCGAATCATATGGTAGTTCTGTTTTTAACTTTCTGAGGCACCTCCGTACTGTTCTCCATAGTGGCTGTATCAATTTACATTCCCACCAACAGTGCAAGAGGGTTCCGTTTTCTCCACGCTCTCCCCAACACTTGTTATCTCTTGTCTTTTTATGATAGCCATTCTAACAGGTGTGAGGTGATATCTCACTGTGGTTTTGATTTGCATTTCCCTGGTGATTGGTGATACTGAGCACCTTTTCATCTATCTGTTGACCAACTTGTATGTCTTCTTTGGAAAAATACCTATTTAGTTCCTCTGCCCAATTTTAATCAGGTTGTGTGCTTTTGTTGTTGTTGTTATTTCTGATTTATGTGAGTTCTTCATATATTTTGGATATTAACACCTTTTCAGATATATGGTTTGTAAATATTCCATTCCGTAGGTTACCTTTTTGTTTTATCATTTCCTTTGCTGTGCAGAAGTCTTTTAGTTTGATGTAGTCCCACTCATTTATTTTTGCCTTTCTTGCTTGTGCTTTGGTATCATATAAAAAAATCTTTACCAAGACCTATGTCAAGGAGTTTCCCCTTATGTTTTCTTCTAGGAATTTTATGATTTCAAATCTTACTTTTAAGTCTTTAACCCATTTCAGGTTAATTTTTGTGAATGGTGTAAGATAGGAGTCCAGTTTCATTATTCTGCTTGTAGTTGTCCAGTTTTCTCAACAACATTTATTGACAAGAGTATCATTTCCCCCTTGAGTATTATTGGCTCCCTTATCTAATGTTAGTTGATCATATATGGAGGGATTTATCTGTGGGGTTTTGACTCTGTTCCATAGGTCTATGCCTATTTTTTATGCTAGTCCCAATACAGAATATGAATAGCATGGTTACGTAATAACAGGATATTTATAATCATTCCTACCTTCCCCTGTGAAATTGCTGTCATTTATTTCACTGATCTGTATGCTATAATCATCTTATACAGTGTTACTATTATTACTTTAAAGAAGCAGTCACCTTTTCGATCAATTAAGAATAGAACTATTTTATTGCACCTTTATTTTTTCCTTCTCCATTCCTTTTCCTTTCTTCATGTAGATCTGAATTTATGACTACATCATTTTATTTTTCCTTGAAGAACTCTTTTAACATTTCTTACAGAGCATGGTTACTGACAACGAATTATCTCACATTTGTTTGTCCAAGAAAGTGTTTCTCCCTCACATTTGAAGGATAATTTCACTAAATGTAGAACTCTATTTTTCTGAAGTGTACTGCAGTTCTTTTCCTTGTTCGTCCACAGGGGCTTTTTATGTCTGTATTTATTGGAAGTTGGGGGACTGCTATTGTTCCCAGGCTGGTATATAAAGGAGGCAAAACCAAGACAAACAGAAAAAGCAAAACAGGGAGCTTATCACTGAGCTATCTTTTGAGTACTGAGATTCTCTCCCACTTCTCCTACTGTGATTCCCCTTTCCGAATCTTCCGGTGGATACTGTATCATTTTTTATTCTAGAGGTTTTAGTTACAGTTATGGCAGGCATAGGATGAAGTGTCTTTACTCCATCTTGTTTGGAACCAGAAGTGACATTTTCAGTATTATGTACATGAAACTATGGTCCTTGTTAAAATTCTCTGGAATGTGTTGATTTTTCTTTTTTTAAGTAGGCACTCAATCCACTTAGGTTCACACTACAAATTCTGTCTTGCTTTCTGTACATGGTGATTCTGATGTTAGTTAAGATTCATAGTGTTTGCTGTACTTTTTGAGGTTACCCAATGTTTGCATCAGCCAGAGTTTGTCCAGAACTCAGCTCGTGGTTTATATCGTAATTAGTTCTCAGAGCCTTACTAGTTTAGTTTAGTTTAGTTTAGTTTAGTTTGTTCTGCACATTCCCAGCTCAAGGTTGATTCTGCAACTTGTGTCATATCATACACAGAATCAGGGGATTTCCTTATCCAGCTCTCTTCAAGATTCCCCTCACACTTTATGACTCCCAGGAGCCCCCTTTCCTGGTTTCTTTGCCTAGAAAATCAGGTTTCTGTCAGAGTCTAAGTCCCTGCACTGTCACACAGTTCTATGTGACTAGGACCATTTTGGGGAAGAAGCATGGGGAGAAAAGAAATAAGAAATGGTCATTCCCTCTGTACTCTTTAGACAACAGAGGCTTCTTTTTCCAGTAACTCTGGCTAGGGAGACAGGTCTTCTCTCAGGGTTTTAGGTGATTATACTGCTGTTTCCGTGCAGTTCAGATCCACCATGGGCACTGGCCTTGGGACAGGGCTGATAGGGAAAAAAGACAAGGGAAAATGGAGAGTCCTCTTATATGCTCTGGTTTGTAGGGGCTCCCAGATACAGTTTCAACTACTTCTATTTGGACAACTAATAAAGATGTTGAACCTAGATATCTGAATAAAGGCCAATTTACTCTGAGATGGAAATTTCTTCCCCAGGCAATAATAGTGTGCAGGACAATGATTATCTAAGTATGGCTCACGGTTCAGCTGCATTAAGTCCCCTTGTGAAGGATGTTAAATGTGCACATCTCTAGGCCTTAGTATTGGCCTCTTTAATCTTGATTTCTAGATTTGCATCCTGTATTCCTATGCATACTAACACTTTCAGACATTACTTATAGGTGATAGTGGATCAGCAAGACATCAAAGTTAAAGAGACTGATCGGTAGATGATTATAATATTGTAAGCATAAAATATTAAAGGCTTGAAGTTGGGCCAAAGCCATAGAAAATATGAGGGGAAATAAGAGGGATATTTTGGAGGTAACGTCGAGGGTACTCGGGAGTTGACTTTTCCTGGAAATGAAGAAGAGGTACATCAAAAGATGATGCAGAGGAAGGATTTTGGATGTATGTGAGGATGATGATACCATTATTAGTTGAGAGAATTCCAACGTAAAGTCTAGGAAATAGAATGAGACTGTATTAGAGATAAATCTAGCATGTCTGTGTGAAGCTCTTGAGAGCCTATTATGTTTTTGGTGGCGGGTATAAGATACATCTTCCAAGAATTTACAGTCTGTTAGTGGGAATGAGAAATAGGAAAAATTATCACCTAAAACTAGCATTTGTTGAGCTCTTTCTATATGCCATAGCCTTATAAAGTAGGTACTGTGATAACCTTACCTTTTCAGATGAGGGAACTAACACTTGGATGGTTTGAGCAACTTGCCCAAGATCACACAACTGCTAAGGGATAGAGCAGGGATTCAAAACACTCTGTGCTTTTAATCTGTTTAAGATTGCCACATTCAAGGTAACTTAACCTCGCTAGCCATCAGCTTCCTCCTTTCTAAGCTAAGCATAGTAATCTAGTAGAATTTGTGAGATAACAATGACATCATATATTGAAAGCCTAGAAATAGTACTCAAATTACATAAGTTTTTTTTTCTTTTTCCAAGAGATTCAGATAAAAATGGTATAAGAAAGCACTGTAGCTACAGGTCCTAGTTTCTAGCCTTTCCCTTTTTTGTTTTTGTTTTGTGGTACGTGGGCCTCTCACTGTTGTGGCCTCTTCCGTTGCGGAGCACAGGCTCCAGACGCACAGGCTCAGCAGCCATGGCTCACGGGCCTAGCCACTCCACGGCATGTGGGATCTTCCCGGACCGGGGCACGAACCCGTGTCCCCTGCATCGGCAGGCGGACTCTCAACCACTGTACCACCAGGGAAGCCCTGTGATTAGCTTTTAAAGAAACTGCTGAACTATTTTCCAAAGTAATTGTACCATTCTACATTTCCACCAGCACTGTGGAAGCGTTCTAGTTGCTTCAAATCCTTAACCAACACTTGGTATAATCCGTCTTTTAATCGTAGCCATTCTGTGGGTGTAGAGTGGTGTTCCACTGTGGTTTTAATTTACATTCCCTTAACGGCAAATGATATTGAACAATTTTTTCATGTGCTTATTTGCCACCCATATATCTACTTCGGTGTAATGTTTATTTCACATCGTTAGTTTATTTTTTTCTATCGGGTTGTTTTCTCAAATAATGAGTTGTAACAGTGCTTTCTATATTCTGGATATAAGTACCTAATCAGACATGCATTTTGCAGATATTTTCTCCTAGTCTATAGTTTATTATTTTTAAAATTTTCATAGGTGTCTTTTGAAAAGTAAATATTTTTAATTTTAATATAGTCTAGTTTATTGATTTTCTCTTATATAGTTCTTGCTTTTGGAGTCATAGTTAAGATATCTCTGCCAAACCCAAGGTTACTTTTCCTGTTTTTTAGGGGGGTTTTTTTGTCTAGAATTTTTATAGTACTACTTATTACATTTAGATTTATGGTCTCTTTCCAGTTAAATTTTAAATTTTGTATAAAGTGTGAGGTAATGAGCAAGGTGTTTTGTGGGGTTTTTTTATGAAAGTTGTTTTTTAAATTTTTATTAGATTATAGTTGATTTAAAATATTGTGTTAGTTTCAGGTGTACAGCAAATTGAGTCAGTTATACATATATCTACTCTTTATTTTTTTGATTCTTTTCCCATATAGGCCATTACAGAATATTGAGTAGAGTTCCCAATGCTATACAGCAGGTTCTTATTAGTTATATATTTTATCTATAGTAGTGTGTGTATATCAATCCCAGTCTCCTACTTTACTCCTCCCCCACCTTATACCCTGGTAACCTTAAGTTGGTTTTCTACATCTGTGACTCTACTTCTGTTTTGTAAATAAGTTCATTTGTACCCTGTTTTTAGATTCCACCTGTAAGTGGTACCATATATTACTTTTTCTGTGTCTGACTTACTTCACTCGGTATGATGGTCTCTAGGTCCATCCATGTTGCTGCAAATGGCATTATTTTGTTCTTTTTAATGGCCAGTATTCCATTGTATATATGTACCACTTCTTCTTTATCCATTCCTCTGTTGATGGACATTTAGGTAATGGGTAGAATACCTAAACAGACACTTCTCCAAAGAAGACATACAGACAGAGGGCCAACAGGCACATGAAAAGCTGCTCAACATCACTAATTATCAGAGAAATGCAAATCAAAGCTACAATGAGTTACCACCTCACACTAGTCAGAATGACCATCATCAAAAAATCTACAAACAATAAATGCTGGAGAGGGTGTGAAGAAAAGGGAACCCTCCTACACTGTTGGTGGGAATGTGAATTGGTACATCCACTATGGAGACAGTATGGAGGTTCCTTAAAAAACTGAAAATAGAACTACCATAAGACCCAGCAATCCCAGTCCTGGGCATATACCATAATTCGAAAAGATGCATGCACCCCAGTGTTCATTGCAGCACTATTTACAATAGCCATGACATGTAAGCAACATAAATGTTTTGTGTTTTTTTGGCATGACTAGCTAATTGTGTCAGCACTAACACCGTTTGTTTAAAAGATTATTAATTGCTCATTGAATAGCCTTGACATATTTGTAAAAATGAATTAATTATATACATGTGGGTATATTTCTGAACTCTCTCTTTTGTTTCACTGATCTGTTGATTTTAATGCCAGTACTATACAATCTTGATTTCTGTAGCTTTATATGAAGTCTTAAATATGGATCAGTAGGGTAAGTTCTCTAAAGTTCTCCAACTTTTTCAAAGGCATTTTATCTATTTTAGGTCTTTTGCATTTATGTATAAATCTTAGAATAAGTTTGGCAAATTCTAAAAGAAAATCTTGCTGGGATGTTCATTGAAGTCTTGTAGATCAATTTGGGTAGCATTGAAATATTAATGATATTGACTTTTTCAATCCAATTGCACATTTCATATTTCCAGTTTGTTTAGGTGTTATTTAATTTCATTCAGCAGTGTTTTCTGGTTTTCAATTTACAGATTGATCCCTTAGTATTTCGTTGTTGTTTTTTTTTTAACATGTTTATTGCAGTATAATTGCATTACAATGGTGTGTTAGTTTCTGCTTTATAGCACAGTGAATCAGCTATATGTATACATATATCCCCATATCTCCTCCCTCCTGTGTCTCCCTCCCACCCTCCCTATCCCACCCCTCTAGGTGGTCACAAAACACCAAGCTCATCTCCCTGTGCTATGCAGCTGCTTCCTACTATCTATCTGTTTTACATTTGGTAGTGTATATATGTCCATGCCACTCTCTCACTTCGTCCCAGCTTACCCTTCTCCCTCCCCATGTCCTCAAGTCCATTCTGTATGTCTGCATCTTTATTCCTGTCCTGCCCCTAGGTTTATCAGAACTATTTTTTTCTTAGATTCCATGTATATGTGGTAGCATACAGTATTTATTTTTCTCTTTCTGACTTACTTCACTCTGTATGACAGACTCTAGGTCCATCCACCTCACTACAAAGAACTCAATTTTATTTCCTTTAATGGCTGAGTAATATTCCATTGTATATATGTGTTACATCTTCTTTATCCATTCATCTGTCGTTGGACACTTAGGTTGCTTCCATGTCCTGGCTATTGTAAATAGAGCTGCAGTGAACATTGTGGTCCATGACTCTTTTTGAATAATGGTTTTCTCAGGGTATATGCCCAGTAGTGGGATTGCTGAGTTAATGGTAGTTCTATTTTTAGTTTTTTAAGGAACCTCCATACTGATCTCCATAGTGGCTGTATCAATTTACATTCCCACCAGCAGTGCAAGAGGTTCCCTTTTCTCCACACCCACTCCAGCATATGTTGTTAGTAGATTTTTTGATGATGGCCATTCTGACCAGTGTGAGGTGATACCTAATTGTAGTTTTGACTTGCATTTCTCTAATGATTAGTGACGTTGAGCATCCTTTCATGTGTTTGTTGGCAATCTGTATATCTTCTTTGGAGAAATGTCTATTTAGGTCTTCTGCCCATTTTTGGATTGGGTTGTTTGTTTTTTTGATATTGAGCTGCATGAGCTGCTTGTAAATTTTGGAGATTAATCCTTTATCAGTTGCTTCATTTGTAAATATTTTCTCCCATTCTGAGGGTGGTCTTTTCATCTTGTTTATGGTTTCCTTTGCTGTGCAAAAGCTTTTAAGTTTCATTAGGTCCCATTTGTTTACTTCTATTTTTAATTCCATTTTTCTAGAAGGTGGGTCAAAAAGGATCTTGTATATATGGCATGGACATATATACACTACCAAACGTAAAATAGATAGCTAGTGGGAAGCAGCCACATAGCACAGGGAGATCAGCTCGGTGCTTTGTGACCACCTAGAGGGGTGGGATAGGGAGGGTGGGAGGGAGGGAGACGTAAGAGGGAAGAGATATGGGAACATATGTATAACTGTTTCACTTTGTTATGAAACAGAAACTAACACCCATTGCAAAGCAATTATTCTCCAATAAAGATTAAAAAAAAAAAAAGGATCTTGCTGTGATGTATGTCATAGAGTGTTCTGCCTATGTTTCCCATAAGAGTTTTATAATGTCTGGCCTTACATTTAGGTCTTTAATCCATTTTGAGTTTATTTTTGTGTATGGTGTTAGGGAGTGTTCTAATTTCGTTCTTTTACATGTAGCTGTCCAATATTCCCGGCACCACTTATTGAAGAGGCTGTCTTTTCTCCATTGTATATTCTTGCCTCCTTTATGAAAAATAAGGTGACCATATGTGCATGGGTTTATCTCTAGGCTTTCCATCCTGTTCCATTGATCGGTATTTCTGTTTTTGTGCCAGTACCATACTGTGTTGATTACTGTACGTTTGTAGTATAGTCTGAAGACTGGGAGCCTGATTCCTTCAGCTCTGTTTTTATCTCTCACCATTGCTTTAGTTGTTCGGGAACTTTTGTGTTTCCATACAAATTGTGAAATTTTTGGTTCTAGTTCTGTGAAAAATGCCATTGGTAGTTTGCTAGGGATTCCATTGAATCTGTAGATTGCTTTGGGTAGTATAGTCATTTTCACAATGTTGATTCTTCCAATCCAAGAACATGGTATATCTCTCCATCTGTTTGTATCATCTTTAATTTCTTTCATCAGTGTCTTATAGTTCTCTGCATGCAGGTCTTTTGTCTCCTTAGGTAGGTTTATTCCTGGGTATTTTATGTTTTTTGTTGCAGTGGTAAATGGGAGTGTTTCCTTAATTTCTCTTTCAGATTTCTCTTCATTATTGTATAGGAATGCAAGAGACTTCTGTGTATTAATTTTGTATCCTGCTACTTTACCAAATTCATTGATTAGCTCTAGTAGTTTTCTGGTAGCATCTTTAGGATTCTCTATGTAGAGTATCATGTCATCTGCAAACAGTGACAGCTTTACTTCTTTTCTGATTTGGATTCCTTTTATTTCTTTTTTTTCTCTTATTGCTGTGACTAAAACTTCAAAAACTATGTTGAATAATAGTGGTGAGAGTGGACAACCTTGTCTTGTTCGTGATCTTAGAGGAAATGGTTTCAGTTTTTCACCATTGAGAATGATGTAGGCTGTGGGTTTGTCATATGTGGCCTTTATTATGTTGAGGTAAGTTCCCTCTATCCCTACTTTCTAGGGCATTTTTATCATACATGGGCAGTGAATTTTGTCAAAAGCTTTTTCTGCATCTATTGAGATGATCATATTCGTTTTCTCCTTCAATTTGTTAATATGGTGTATCACATTGACTGATTTGCATATATTGAAGAATCCTTGCATTCCTGGGATAAACCCCACTTGATCATGGTGTATGACCCTTTTAATGTGCTGTTGGATTCTGTTTGCCAGTATTTTGTTGAGGATTTTTTGCATCTATGTTCATCAGTGATATTGGCCTGTACTTTCTTTCTTTGTGACATCTTTGTCTGGTTTTGGTATCAGGGTGATGGTGGCCTCATAGAATGAGTTTGGGAGTGTTCCTCCCTCTGCTATATTTTGGAAGAGTTTAAGAAGGATAGGCGTTAGCTCTTCTCTAAATGTTTGCTGGAATTTGCCTGTGAAGCCATCTGGTCCTGGACTTTTGTTTGTTGGACGATTTTTAATCACAGTTTCAATTTCAGTGCTTGTGATTGGTCTGTTCATATTTTCTATTTCTTCCTTATTCAGTCTTCCCAGGTTGTGCATTTCTAAGACTTTATCCGTTTCTTCCAGGTTTTCTATTTTATTGACATAGAGTTGCTTGTAGTAATCTCTCGTGATCCTTTGTATTTCTGCAGTGTCAGTTGTTACTTCTTTTTCACTTCTAATTCTATTGATCTGAGTCTTCTCCCTTTATTTCTTGATGAGTCTGGCTAATGGTTTATCAATTTTGTTTATCTTCTCAAAGAACCACCTTTTAGTTTTATTGATCTTTGCTATTGTTTCCCTCATTCCTTTTTCATTTATTTCTGATCTGTCTTTATGATTTCTTTCCTTCTGCTAACTTTGTTTTTTTTTTTTGTTCTTTCTCCAGTTGCTTTAGGTGTAAGGTTACATTGTTCATTTGAGATGTTTCTTGTTTCTTGAGGTAGGATTGTACTGCTATAGACTTCCCTCTTAGAACTGCTTTTGCTGCATCCCATAGGTTTTGGGTCGTCGTATTTTCATTGTCATTTGTTTCTAGATGTTTTTTTTTTCCCTCTTTGATTTCTTCAGTGATGTCTTGGTTATTTAGTAGTGTATTGTTTAGCCTCCATGTGTTTGTAGTTTTTACAGGTTTTTTTTCCTATAATTGATATCTACTCTCATAGCATTATGGTCAGAAAAGATACTTGATACGATTTCAGTTTTCTTAAATTTACCAAGGCTTGATTTGCGACCTAAGCTATGATCTATCCTGGAGAATGTTCCATGAGCACTTGAGAAGAAAGTGTATTCTGTTGTTTTTCGATGGAATGTCCTATAAATATCAATTACGTCCATTTCTTTAAGGTATCATTTAAAGCTTGTGTTCCCTTATTTATTTTCATTTTGGATGATCTGTCCATTGGTGAAAGTGGGGTGTTAAAGTCCCCAAGTATGGTTGTTTTATTGTCGATTTCCCCTTTTATGGCTGTTAGCATTTGCCTTATGTATTGAGGTGCTCCTATGTTGGGTGCATAAGTATTTAGAATTGTTATATCTTCTTTGATTCATACCTTGATCATTATGTATGTTCCTCTTTGTCTCTTGTAATAGTCTTTATTTTACAGTGTATCTGATATGAGAATTGCTACTCTAGATTTCTTTTGATTTTCTTTTACATGGAATATCTTTTTCCATCCCCTCACTGTCAATCTGTATGTATCCCTAGGTCTGAAGTGGATCTCTTGTAGACAGCGTATATACTGGTCTTGTTTTTGTATTCATTCATCCAGTCTGTGTCTTCTGGCTGGCGCATTAATCCATTTACATTTAAGGTAATTATCGATATGTATGTTCCTATTACCATTTTCTTAATTGTTTTGGGTTTGTTATTGTAGGTCTTTTCCTTTTCTTGTGCTTCCTTCCTAGAGAAGTTCCTTTAGCATTTGTTGTAAAGCTGGTTTGGTGGTGCTGAATTCTCTTAGCTTTTGCTTGTCTGTAATGGTTTTAATTTCTCTGTCAAATCTGAATGAGATCCTTGGTGGGTTGAGTAATCTCGGTTGTAGGTTTTTCCCTTTCATCACTTTAAATATGTCCTGCCACTCCCATCTGGCTTGTAGAGTTTCTGCTGAAAGATCAGCTGTTTACCTTATGGTGATTCCCTTGTATGTTATTTGTTGTTTTTCCTTTGGTGCTTTTACTATTTTTTCTTTGTATTTAATGTTTCATAGCTTGATTAATATGTCTTTGCATGTTTCTCCTTGGATTTATCCTGTATGGGACTCTGTGCCTCTTGGACTTGACTATTTCCTTTCCCATATTGGGGAAGTTTTCAACTGTAATCTCTTTAAAACATTTTCTCAGTCCCTTTCTTTTTCTCTTCTTCTTCTGAGACCCCTATAATTCAAATGTTGATGCATTTAATTTTGTCCCAGAGGTCTCTAAGACTGTCTTCAATTCTTTTCATTCATTTTTCTTTATTCTGCTCTGCAGTAGTTATTTCCACTATTTTATCTTACAGGTCACTTATGCATTCTTCTGCCTCAGTTATTCTGCTATTGATTCCTTCTAGGGAATTTTTAATTTCATTTATTGTTTTGTTCTTCATTGTTTGTTTGCTCTTTAGTTCTTCTAGGTCCTTGTTAAAAGTTTCTTGTATTTTCTCCATTCTGTTTCCAAGAGTTTGGATCATCTTTACTATCATTAGTTTGAATTATTTTTCAAGTAGACTGCCTATTTCCTCTTCATTTGTTTGATCTGGTGGGTTTTTACCTTGCTCTTTCATCTACTGTGTGTTTCCCCGTCTTTTCATTTTGCTTAACTTACTGTGTTTGGGGTCTCCTTTTCACAGGCTGCAGGTTCGTAGTTTTCATTGTTTTTGGTGTGTGCCCCCTGTGGCTAAGGTTGGTTCAGTGGGTTGTGTAGTCTTCCTCGTGGAGGGGACTGGTGCCTGTGTTCTGGTGGATGAGGCTGGATCTTGTCTTTCTGGTGGGCAGGACTACATCTGATGGTGTGTTTTGTGGTGTCTTGGACCTTATTATGAATTTAGGCAGCCTCTCTGCTGATGGGTGGGGTTTTCTTCCTGTCTTCCTAGTTGTTTGGCATAAGGTGTCCTGCACTGTAGCTTGCTGGTCCTTGAGTGGAGCTGGGTCTTAGCGTTGAGATGGAGATCTCTGGGAGAGCTTTCGCTGTTTGATATTACGTGCAGCCGGGAGGTGTCTAGTGGACCAATGTCCTGCATTCGGCTCTCCCACCTTAGAGGCACAGGCCTGACGCCTGGCTGGAGCACCAAGACCCTATCAGCCACATGGCTCAGAAGGAAAGGGAGAAAAAAAGAAAGAAAGGAAGAGAGAAAGCAGATAAATTTATTAAAATAAAGAATAAAATTAATTATTTTTTAAAAAATTAAAAAGTAAAAAAAGAGAAATAGAATGCTAGGACAAATGGTAAAAGCAGAGCTATACCGACAAAATCACATAGAGAAGCATACACATACACACTCACAAAAAGAAAAAGGAAAAATATATATATATCTATATTTTTAAAAAAAAGGAAGAGAGCAACCAAGTCAATAAACAAATCTAACAATGATAATAAACTGTAAGTACTAAACTAAGGTAAGCATAACAGCAAAAACTAATTAGATGCAGAAAGCAAACCCCAAGCCTACAATTGCTCCCAAAGTCCACTGCCTCAATTTTGGGGTGATTCGTTGTCTACTCAGGTATTCCACAGATGCAGGGTACATCAGGTTGATTGTGGAGATTTAATCCGCTGCTCCTGAGGCTGCTGGGAGAAATTTCCCTTTCTCTTCTTTGTGCGCACAGCTCCTGGGGTTCAGCTTTGGATTTGGACCCGCCTCTGCGTGTAGGTTGCCTGAGGGCGTCTGTGCTTTGCTCAGACAGGACGGGGTTATGGAGCAGCTGATTGGGGGCTCTGGCTCACTCAGGCCGGGGGTGGGGGAGGGAGGGATACGGAATAGGGGGTGAGCCTGCGGCCGCAGAGGCCAGTGTGATGTTGCAACAGCCTGAGGCATGCCGTGTGTTCTCCCAGGGAAATTGTCCCTGGATCACAGGACCATGGCTTTGGCAGGCTGCACAGGCTCCCGGGAGGGCAGGTGTGGATAGTTACCTGTGCTTGCACACAGGCTTCTTGGTGGCTGCAGCAGCAGCCTTAGCGTCTCAAGGCCTTCTCTGGTGTCTGTGCTGATAGCCATGGCTCGCGCCCGTCACTGCGGCTCGTTTAGGTGGTTCTCTGAATCCCCTCTCCTCGCACACCCCTAAACAATGGTCTCTTGCCTCTTAGGCAGTTCCAGACATTTTCCCGGACTGCCTCCTGGGTAGCTGTAGCACGCTAGCCCCCTTCAGGTTGTGTTCACACAGCCAACCCCAGTCCTCTCCCTGGGATCTGACCTCCAAAGCCAGAGCCTCAGCTCCCAGCCCCCACCTGCCCCGGTGGGTGAACAGACAAGCCTCTCAGGCTGGTGAGTGTTGGTCGGCACTGATCCTCTGTGCGGGAATCTCTCCGCTTTGCCCTCTGCACCCCTGTTGCTGCGCTCTTCTCTGTGGCTCCGAAGCTTCCCCCCTGCCACACCCTGTCTCTGCCAGTGAAGGGGCTTCCTAGTGTATGGAGACTTTTCCTCTTTGACAGCTCCCTCCCATAGGTGCAGGTCCCATCCCTATTCTTTTGTCTCTGTTTTTTCTTTTTTCTTTTGCCCTACCCAGGTACGTGTGGAGTTTCTTGCCTTTTGGGGTCTGAGGTCTTCTGCCAGTGTTCAGTAGGTGTTCTGTAGGAGTTGTTCCACATGTAGATGTATTTCTGATATATTTGTGGGGAGGAAGGTGATCTCCACGTCTTACTCCTCCGCCATCTTGAAGGTCTCTCTCAGTATTTCGTATTTTTATGCTATTGTTTAATTTCAGTTTACGACTGTTTCTTGTTTTTATGTGTAAATTCAATAGATTTTTGTATATTCATGTTGTACCAAACTACTTTAATAAACCCATTTTTAGTTCTAATAGCTTATTTCTGTACATTCTATGTGATTTTCTATAATATATATACAATCACGTCTTTTGCCAAGAATAGCAGTTTTACATATTCCTTTTGTTTCTGTTTCTTCCTTTAAAACACTGGTTAGAACCTCCACTAAAATGTTGAATAGAAGTTGTAAAAGTGGCCTTCCCGTGTTCCTGATCTTAGGGAGACATTTTAGCTCAAATTAAGTTTATTTAACATATGTAGTACTACTCAGGCTCTCTATTTTTTCTTGAATGAACTTTCATGTTTTGTATCTTTCAATGAATTTGTCTATTTTATCTCAGTTGTTGAAATTATTGGCATAAAGTTATTCATAAATTTCTATTATCTTTTTAATTTCTGTAGAATCTGTATTGATGTTACTTCTTTCATTGCTGATATTGCTAATTTATGTCCTCTCTCATTTTTTCTGATTAAGTCTGACTAGAGTCATATGGTTTATTGATCTTTTCATAGAACATCTTTGGTTTTATTTTTTGTTGTTCTCAATTTTATTGATATTTGCTCTTATCTGTATTATTATTTCTCTGCTGCTTACTTTGCTTTTAGTTACCTCTTTTTTATTTTTTTGCGGTACGCGGGCCTCTCACTGTTGTGGCCTCTCCCGTTGCAGAGCACAGGTTCCAGATGTGCAGGCTCAGCGGCCATGGCTCACGGGCCCAGCCGCTCCGCAGCATGTGGGATCCTCCCGGACCGGGGCACGAACCCGTGTCCCCTGCATCGGCAGGTGGACTCTCAACCACTGCGCCACCAGGGAAGCCCGTTACCTCTTTTTTAAGTTTTTTACGTTAGAGGCTGAACGCATTGATTTGAGACATATTTTTTTCTAATACTGAACTTTAGTATTTCAGTTTTGCTCTAAATAATGTTTCAGCTCCATTCCCCAAATTTTGACACAGTGTGTTTTAATTGTTAATTAGTTTAAAATTCTTTCTAATTTCCAGTTTGATTTCTTTTTTGACTTACAGCTTTACTTAATATTTTGTTTCTAAGTATGTTGGTACTTTTCAATTACCTTTCTGTTATTTACTTCTGATTTAATTTAATTTTTGCCACAGAATGTACTCTGTTCTTTGCATCTTATTAAAAAGATCTTTCGTTGGCCAAACATTTTTAATTTTGATGAGGTTCAAAATATCAGTTTTTCCTCTTATGGCCTGTGCTTCAGTCTCAGCTGTAAGAATTCTGCCTAGTTCTGTATTCCTAATATCTTTTTGGGAAGTTATGGAGTTTTATTATGTTCTAAATTTAAGTTGATGTTTCAGTTTGTGTTAAATTTGTGTCAAGTATGAGATTCAGGTGGAGGTGTGTGTTTGTTTTGGCTAATGAATGTCCAGTTGCCCCAACACCATTTACTGTAAGTGTTCTTTCTCCTCCATTGAATTGTTTTCCTCCTTTTTCAAAAATCAAATGTTCATATTTGTTTGGATCTTTTTCTGGGTTGTCTGTACTGTACCACTGATACAGCTATCTTTCCACCAATAACATACTACTTTGATCACTACACTTCTGTAATAAACCTTAATATTCAGAAGAGTGATTTCTCCCATTTTATTATTTTCAAAATTGTTTGGCTATTTTAGCTCCTTACCTTTCTGTGTAAGTATTAGAATAAGTTTGCCTATGTCTATAAAGATATTTGTGGAGGTTTTCATAGGTATTAAATGTATAGATCAATTTAGGAAGAACTGATATCTTTACTATGATGAATCTTCCAATCCATGAACATGGTATCCCTCTCCAAGTGTTCTGCATTTTTAAAAGTTATTTTTCCCAGCATTTTATAATTTTCATCATAAAGACCTTTTATGTACTTCATTAAATTTATACATAAGTATTTCATTTTTTTCAGCAACTGTAAATGGTATGGCATTATTCAGTTCAGATTTCTCTTGTTCATTGTCAGTATGTAGAGAATGTAAATGATTTTTGTGTGTTAATCTTATATCCTGCCACCATATTAAACACACTTACTTTAGGAGGTATTTTGTAGATTCACTGGGGTTTTCTAAATAGACAGTCATGTTGTCTGCAAGTAGAGAGTTTTATTTCTTCTTTCCAATGTGTATGCCTTTGGGTTATTTTAAGTTATTGCCTTTCAAGGTTTGCTTTTAAATTTTGTTGGTTGGGACAAAAGAAGCCTTAATCTAGGGATAATTTTGCCCTACAGTTAAGCCTATATCCTCTGAGTACTCTGCCCAAAATCCCATGATTTAATAGATTTTCTGTTCTAGGTGGTGAGAACATGAACTATTCCCGGCTCTGTGTAGTGTCTGGGGATTGTTCGCTGTGCTCTTTTCAGACTCATATAATTGCCTTATGCACATGCCCTAATCAGCTAAAGACTTGAGGCTGATTGGCTGCAGTTTTCTGGAGCTCTTTTGGTGCAGCTGTCTCCTCTACACTAGTCTACCCTTTGAACTTTAGCTACCTTACCTTACCTTCCTTTTGCTCCCAGCTCTACCTGTTCTCTTCATAGAGACTCTGGCGTCCATTTGGGTCCCTGTTTCCTGTGGTGTGACCTGTAAATTCTCTTTAGGCAGTAAACTAAAAAACCCTGGAGATCACTTCATTTGTTTCCCCTCCTTTAGGGCACACCATCCAGTGCTGCCATACATTTAATGACTGAAAACTCTTCTTTCATATGTTTTGTACAATGTTTTAGTTGTTTCAGGTATTGAGGGGTAAATCTGCTCCCTGTTATCCCTTCTTGGTTGGAATTGAAAGTATCAAGAAAGCCCTCTTTTGATCCAGCATCTCTTTGAAGCTCATTGCTTATTGATTATTATACTTCAAAGTCTACTATGTGCTTGCAAGCAAAGGAGACATAGACCAAGCCATCTTTGTAAGGAACTCGTTAGTGTTTCCTGAATCTTCTGGCCCTGATGCTTCCTTTAAGGGACAATTCCTTTGGGATCTAAATATGGATGTTTGTTCCACCAAGAAGAATCTGCATATCTGGCTAAGAAGTTTCTGTTTAAAAAGGCCTGGGTGTTCTCTGCTAAGTATAGAAGCTAGAGAGAGCGCTGAGTTGGCAGGCATAACGTGGAGAAAGAGGCTTTGATGTTGTACAGTGACTTTTAAATTGTCTAAGAAGATATTTCCTCTATTCTTTAACTTTGTGTTGGTGGTGGGTTGGGGTGTCAGTTTCTTGCCTTCCAGTCCCCTGAACAGATTCATTATGGTTAGTTTTGTGTATTATATGGGAGAATAATGATTTGAAAGGAAACAAGTAAGCATTTAATAACTAGGATTGTATCAGCAGCTTTAAATTGTCCCCTTTTCTTCACCCAGTTCCTTAACATTCCTTTAATGGGGGGATGTACTTCCATGACCCTAGTCTTTTTCTTCCCTATAAAAAAGTTCAACTTTCTTTTTATATATTTATATATTTTAAGCAAGGAGATGGAACACAATGTTGCCCACAGTCTTAGAGCCCACATATACCTAGGCCTATATTTATAGCAACACAGAATCCTGATCTGGTTTGACATTCCAAAATTATGGAGGAGTTGCCACTCCTCATACCATTGTTTTCTGGCGGGACTCTTAAAGACTAATATGGAAAATGTTGCCTTCCTCAAGGCAACTCAAGCCCACCCTGCCCATCATGTCTTATCTTCCAGCCTGCCCACAGCTGCAACCCAAGTAAACCCTCGCTGGTTCCATTCCAGTGTAGTGGTGGTGAAGGTGTCAGATTATATTCTCTTCCTTCTACTTCAGTCCCATTTTTGAAGAGGATACAAACCAACCAACCAATTTACATCTTGAACTGGCCCCAGATAGTATATTTATAGTTGGAACCAAGTCTTAGTGCTTGCTTAATGAAAACCATGCAGGGAAATAGAGGCATCTCTGGAGCTGACATTGCATTTGAGTTAAAATCTGGCATCTCCACACCATTGACAAGTCTGACAGCTGGAGCAGCAATCACCTCATCACATCTCTCAGTTGTGTCTCTCCTGGTTTTTGGCATCCTTCCTGTCTAAATTTTTATCAGATGAGCACTTTTCCTTGGCAAGCACTTTAAATGCCTTCAACTTGTTTTATCTCTGAACTGTTACCCTTGCCCTCAGATGTCATTCCTCACATGTATGACTGGAGGAGATTCGGAACAAATTAGTTAAGAATGTAGCTTCAGAGAGCAATTCCTTTTGGCCTTCTCCCCTTTCCATTCTCTCCCAAAATATCAGAGCTTCCTTTTGAGGAGCACTCCATGGACATTTATTAATTTCAGAAAAGCCTGCCTCATGGGCTTGTACATTGGAGCAATTGCTTGTGAATTTTGATTGTGACACCTCAGGGCTAGCCCTGCCTGTGTTCAGCCATCAGCATTGTTTTCTTTGGCTTTGCTTCATTCACAATAATCAAGCATGGGGGGCTGTGACCAGCAAAGAGCGAGCCTCAAAGTCCTCTCATAAATTCCAGCCAAATACTGTGTTTGGAGGCTCCACAAGATTAATGACAGTCCTCAGCTCTCTGAGGCTGCACGGAGACCTGAGAGAAGGTGATGTTCATGCTGACTTCAGTGTTACCACTTGCATAAATGGGAGATGGTCTGCAAGCCTCAAGAGATAGAATGTGGGCCTGTACAGGGTGTCACCTGCATATGTGATCAGTTCCTCCTGCCTGGCATGCACAGCCCTTTAGAGTTTGACCCTTCCTCTAAAAATTCAGCTTTTTGTCACCCTGCTCAAGTTTTGCACCTGCAACAAACATACCTGGAGCTTTTCTTACCTGATACATTGAGGGCTGAACAAGGATGCATGGCAGTAATGCAGCCCTTTGAAAGCTGAAAAAATAATTTAAATTGGTTATTTAGTAAACAGAAAGACAATTCAAAAGAAATCTGTAAAAGCTAAATAGATGACTGTCTCTCTCCTGGGTCACAGTTTGCCCTAGTTTTCTAGCATCTTCCTCTGTGCTTGATGAAACGGCCCCTCTTCAACCCTTGTTCTTTTCTCAGGGGAGAGAAAGATTGTTTGGTATCCCATGGAAAGGAAAAGACAGTTAAATAACTACATCATTTTCCCCCGGCCTATTTGTAAGCCTTACAGGTTAATGCTGGACAGGCCATGAGTTCCAGTGAGGAAAAAATGACAACAGCAACAGTAATAATACTCGTGATCATTGTTAGCAGCAGCAGCAGCATCATATACGACATTTTTTTAGGGCATTTATATGTGCCAGACACTATTCTTTTAAAAAAAATAGTTTTATTGAGATATAATTCACATACAATAAAATTCACCCATTTTAAGTGTGACAGGGTAGTTGTTTTTAGTAAGTTTACAGAGTTGCACAGTTGTCACCATTATGTAATTTTAGGATATTTTCATTATCCCAGAAAGGAACCCCCCTATTCATTAGAAATCACTCTTCATTCCCCTATACTTTCCAACCCCTGTCAACCAGTAATCTGCCTCCTGTCTCTGTATATTTTTCAGTTCTGGATATATCATATGAATGGAGTTATAGAATGTAGTCTTTTGTGACTGGTTTCTTTCACTTAGTATGATGTTTTCAAGGTTCATCTATGTTGCCGTATGTGACAGTACTTCAGCCCTTTTTCTAGGTAATAATATTCCATTGCATGGATATACTACATCTTGGTCATCCATCCATTAGTTGATAGGCATTTGGATTTCATCTTGTTAGCGATTTGTTAGATATCATGCACTATAATTTTTTCAAATCTTTCATTTTGAATTAATTACCAACTCACAAAAAAGTTAAAAAATTAGTCAAAACAATTCTTTCAGAGTCCCCAAGTGTTAACATCTTATATAACCACAGTACAATTATCAAACATTGAAATAATACTATTAATTTTTTGATAGTATTACTCAAATTTTTCCTATTGTTGCACCAATACTCTTTTTCTGGTAGAGGATCCAACTCAGGGTCACTCATTATGTTTAGCTGTCACATCTCCTTACTCTCTTTTAATCTGAAACTGTTCCTTTTTCTTTCTTTGTTTTACAAGACTGATATTTTTGAAGAGTACTGGGCATTTATTTTGTGGACTGTCCGTCAATTTGGACTTTTTAGATATTTCTTCATGCGTAAATTAAGGTAATGCATACTTGACAAGAATAACATGCTGGGGCCTTTTCATTGCATTATATCAGGAGATACATGATATTAATTTGTGTCGTTTCTGGTGATGCTAACTTGGATAACTCAGTCTAGGTGATATCTGTCTGTGAGGTTTCTCCACTGTAAAGTTGTGATTTTGACTTTGAATTTAATAATTAATTAGGCTGCGGGAAGATACGTTGAGGCTGTATAAGTAGTCTGTTTCCCATCCAAGTCTCATTCGCCAATCTTAGCATCAATTGGTGGTATTTCCCTGCAACAGTTATTACTGTGGTGTTTGCCAAATAGTAGTTTTTCTACTTCCATCCTTCCTTGCATATTTACTAGTTGAAATTTTACTGTAAGGAAAAGTGTACCATGCTCTTCTTCCTATCTGTCAATGTATTCATCTATCTATATATTTGTTTATTTCATTATGGTCTCATGGAGTCTCAATTTATCCTATGGGTTATAATCCGTTACTATCATTTATTTTGTCTATTAAATTGTCTTAGATTTTTCCATTTTATTTTGTCTATTAAATTGTCTTAGATTTTTCCATTTGGAGACCCTTCCATTTGGCCTTGTATTTCTTTTGTTGTACTGTTCCTTATTTTTTCTTCCAGGATTTTCTTGTCCTAAACGTGGAGACAGCCATTTCTCCAAAGAAACCTAATAACTTAAATTTTTTTTAACATCTTTATTGGAGTATAATTGCTTTACAATGTTGTATTAGTTTCTGCTGTATAACAAAGTGAATCAGCTATATGTACACATATATCCCCATATACCCTCCCACTTGTGTCTCCCTCCCACCCTCCCTTTCCCAACCCTCTAGGTGGTCACAAAGTACTGAACTGATCTCCCTGTGGGATGCAGCTGCTTCCCAACAGCTATCTATTTTACATTTGGTAGTGTATATATGTCAAAGCTACACTCTCACTTCGTCCCAGCTTACCCTTCCCCCTCCCCGTGTCCTCAAGTCCATTCTCTACATCTGCATCTTTATTCCTGTCCTGCCCTTAGGTTCTTCATAACCTTTTTTTTTTTTAGATTCCATAAATATGTGTTAGCATACAGTATTTGTTTTTCTCTTTCTGACTTACTTCACTCTGTATGACAGACTCTACGTCCATCCACCTCACTACAAATAACTCAATTTTGTTTCATTTTATGGCTGAGTAATATTCCAATGTATATATGTGCCACATCTTCTTTATCCATTCATCTGTCGATGGACACTTAGTTTGCTTCCATGTCCTAGCTATTGTAAATAGAGCTGCAATGAACATTGTGGTCCATGACTGTTTTTGAATTATGGTTTTCTCAGGGTATATGCCCAGCAGTGGGATTGCTGGGTTGATGATAGTTCTATTTTTATTGTTTTAAGGAACCTCCATACTGTTCTCCATAGTGACTGTATCAATTTACATTCCCGCCAACACTGCAAGAGTGTTCCCTTTTCTCCACACCCTCTCCAGCATCTGTTAGTAGTTTTTAGATGGTGGCCATTCTGACTGGTGTGAGGTGATACCTCATTGTAGCTTTGATTAGCATTTCTCTAATGGTTAGTGATGTTGAGCATTCTTTCATGTGTTTGTTGGCAATCTGTATATCTTCTTTGGAGAAATGTCTATTTAGGGCTTCGGCCCATTTTTGGATTGGGTTGTTTGTTTTTTTGATACTGACCTGCATGAGCTGCTTGTAAATTTTGCAGATTAAACCTTTGTCAATTGCTTCATTTGCAAACATTTTCTCCCATTCTGAGGGTTGTCTTTTGGTCTTGTTTATGGTTTCCTTTGCTGTGCAAAAGCTTTTAAGTTTCATTAGTTCCCATTTGATTATTTTTGTTTTTATTTCCATTTTTGTAGGAGGTGGGTCAAAAAGGATCTTGCTGTGATGTATGTCATAGAGTGTTCTGCCTATGTTTTCCTCTAAGAGTTTGATAGTGTCTGGCCTTACATTTAGGTCTTTAAGCTATTTTGAGTTTATTTTTGTGTATGGTGTTAGGGAGTGTTCTAATTTCATTCTTTTACATGTAGCTGTCCAATATTCCCAGCACCAGTTATTGAAGAGGCTGTTTTTTCTCCATTGTATATTCTTGCCTCCTTTATGAAAAATAAGGTGACCATACGTGCATGGGTTTATCTCTGGGCTTTCCATCCTGTTCCACTGATCTATATTTCTGTTTTTGTAACAGTACCATACTGTCTTGATTACTGCAGCTTTGTAATATAGTCTGAAGTCAGGGAGCCTGATTCCTCCAGCTCTGTTTTTCTTTCTCAAAGTTGCTTTTGCTATTCGTGGTCTTTTGTGTTTCCATACAAATTGTGAAAATTTTTGTTCTCGTTCTGTGAAAAATGCCATTGGTAGTTTGCTAGGGATTGCATTGAATCTGTACATTGCTTTGTGTCGTATAGTCATTTTCACAATGTTGATTCTTCCAATCCAAGAACATGGTATATGTCTCCATCTGTTTGTATCATCCTTAATTTCTTTCATCAGTGTCTTATAGTTTTCTGCATACAGGTCTTTTGTCTCCTTAGGTAGGTTTATTCCTAGGCATTTTATTCTTTTTGTTGCAGTGGTAAATGGGAGTGTTTCCTTAATTTCTCTTTCAGATTTCTCTTCATTAGTGTATAGGAATGCAAGAGACTTCTGTGCATTAATTTTGTATCCTGCTACTTCACCAAATTCATTGATTAGCTCTAGTAGTTTTCTGGTAGCATCTTTAGGATTCTCTATGTATAGTATCATGTCATCTGCAAACAGTGACAGCTTTACTTCTTCTTTTCCGATTTGGATTCCTTTCATTTCCTTTTCTTCTCTGATCGCTGTGGCTAAAACTTGCAAAACTATGTTGAATAAGAGTGGTGGGAGTGGGCAACCTTGTCTTGTTCCTGATCTTAGTGGAAATGCTTTCAGTTTTTAACCATTGAGGATGATGTTGGCTGTGGGTTTGTCATATATGGCCCTTATTATGTTGAGGTAAGTTCCCTCTATGCCTATTTTCTGGAGGGTTTTTATCATAAATTGGTGTTGAATTTTGTCGACAGCTTTTCTGCATCTATTGAGATGATCATATGGTTTTTCTCCTTCAGTTTGCTAATATGGTGTATCACATTGATTTGTGTATATTGAAGAATACTTGCATTCCTGGGATAGACCCCATTTGATCATGGTGTATGATCCTTTTAATGTGATGCTGGATTCTGTTTGCTAGTATTTTGTTGAGGATTTTTGCATCTATGTTCATCAGTGATATTGGCCTGTAGTTTTCTTTCTTTGTGACTTCTTTGTCTGGTTTTGGTATCAGGGTGATGGTAGCCTCGTAGAATTAGTTTGAGAGTGTTCCTCCCTCTGCTATATTTTGGAAGAGTTTGAGAAAGATAGGTGTTAGCTCTTCTCTAAATGATTGCTGGAATTTCCCTGGGAAGCCATCTCGTCCTGGGCTTTTGTTTTTTGGAAGATTTTTAATCACAGTTTCAATTTCAGTGCCTGTGATTTGTCTGTTTATATTTTCTGTTTCTTCCTCGTTCAGTCTCAGAAGGTTGTGCTTTTCTAAGAATTTGTCCATTTCTTCCAGGTGGTCCATTTTATTGGCATAGAGTTGCTTGTAGCAATCTCTCATGATCCTTTGTATTTCTGCAGTGTCAGTTGTTACTTCTCCTTTTTCATTTCTAATTCTATTGATCTGAGTCTTCTCCCTTTTTTTCTTGATTAGTCTGGCTAATGGTTTATCAATTTTGTTTATCTTCTCAAAGAACCAGCTTTTAGTTTTAGTGACTTTGCTATTGTTTCCTTCATTTCTTTTCCCCTTATTTCTGATCTGATCTTTCTGATTCCTTTCCTTCTGGTGACTTTGCAGGTTTTCTTGTTCTTTTTCTAATTGCTTTAAGTGTAAGGATATGTTGTTTATTTGAGATGTTTCTTGTTTCTTGAGGTAGGATTGTATTGCTATAAACTTCCCTCTTAGAACTGATTTTGCTGCATCCATAGATTTTGGGTCGTTATGTTTTCATTGTCATTCGTTTCTAAGTATTATTCTAGGTTTCTAGATTTCTTCTTTGATTTCTTCAGTGGTCTCTTGGTTATTTAGTATGGTATTGTTTAGCCTCTATGTGCTTGTATTTATTACAGATTTTTTCCTGTAATTGATATCTAGCCTCATAGCGTTGTGGTCGGATAATATACTTGATGCATTTTCAGTTTTCTTAAATTTACGAAGGCTTGATTTGTGACGCAAGATATGATCTAATCTGGAGAATGTTCCATAAGCACTTGAGAAGAAAGTGCATTCTGTTGTTTTTGGATGGAATGTCCTATAAATATCAGTTAACTCCATCTTGTTTAATGTGTCATTTAAAGCTTGTGTTTCCTTATTGATTTTCACTTTGGATGATCTGTCCATTGGTGAAAGTGGGGTGTTAAAATCCCCTAGTATGATTGTGTTACTGTCGATTTCCCCTTTTATGGCTGTTAGCATTTTCCTTATGTATTGAGGTGCTTCTGTGTTGGGTGCATAAATATTTACAATTGTTCTATCTTCTTCTTAGATTGATCCATTGATCATTATGTAGTGTCCTTCTTTGTCTCTTGTAATAGTCTTTATTTTAAAGTCTATTTTGGCTGATATGAGAATTCCTCCTCCGGGTTTCTTTTGATTTCCGTTTGCATGGAATATATTTCTCCATCCCCTCACTTTCAGTCTGTATGTGTCCCTGGGTCTGAAGTGGGTCTGTTGTAGGCAGAATATATATGTCTTGTTTTTGTGTCCATTCAGCTAGTCTGTGTCTTTTGGTTGGCACATTTAATCCATTTACATTTAAGGTAATTATCGATATGTATATTCCTATTGCCATTTTCTTAATTGTTTTGGGTTTGTTATTGTAGGTCTTTTCCTTTTCTTGTGTTTCCTGCCTAAAGAAGTTCCTTTAGCATTTGTGATAAAGCTGGTTTGGTGGTGCTGACTTCTCTTAGATTTTGTCTGTCTATGAAATTTTTAATTTCTCCCTCCAATCTGAATGAGATCCTTGCTGGGTAGAGTAACCTTGGTTGTAGGTTTTTCCCTTTCATCACTTTATATATGTCTTGCCATTCCCTTCTGGCTTGCAGAGTTTTTGCTGAAAGATCAGCTGTTAACCTTATGGGGATTCCCTTGTATGTTATTTTTTGTTTTTCCCTTGCTGCTTTTAATATTTTATTCTTTGTATTTAATTTTTTTTTTTTTTTTTTTTTTTTTGCGGTATGCAGGCCTCTCACTGTTGTGGCCTCTCCCATTGCAGAGCACAGGCTCTGGATGCACAGGCTCAGCAGCCATGGCTCACAGGCCCAGCCGCTCCGTGGCATGTGGGATCTTCCCGGACCAGGGCACGAACCCATGTCCCCTGCATTAGCAGGTGGACTCTCAACCACCGTGCCACCGGGAAAGCCCGTATTTAATTTTTGATAGTTTGATTAATATGTCTTGGTTTGTTTCTCCCTGGATTTATCCTGTATGGGATTCTCTGCACTTCCTGGACTTGACTATTTCCTTTCCCATGTTATTGAAGTTTTCACCTATAATCTCTTCAAATATTTTCTCAGACCCTTTCTTTTTCTCTTTTTCTTCTGAGACCCCTATAATTGGAATGTTGGTTACATTTAATGTTGTCCCAGAGGTCTCTGAGACTCTCCTCAATTCTTTTCATTCTTTTTTCTTTATTCTGCTCTGTGGGGGTTATTCCCACTATTTTATCTTCCTGGTCACTTACCCGTTCTTCTGCCTCATATTCTGCTTTTGTTTCCTTCCAGAGAATTTTTCATTTCATTTATTGTGTTGTTCATCATTCTTTGTACGCTCTTTAGTTCTTCTAGGTCCTTGTTAAACCTTTCTTGTATTTTCTCCATTCTATTTCCAAGATTTTGGATCATCTTACTATCATTATTCTGAATTCTTTTTCAGGTAGACTGCCTCTTTCCTCTTCATTCCTTTGGTCTGGTGGGTTTTTACCTTGCTTCTTCACCTGCTATGTATTTCTCTGTCTTCTCATTTTGCTTAACTACTGTGTTTGGGGTCTCCTTTTCTCAGGCTGCAGGTTCACAGTTCCCATTGTTTTTGGTGTCTGGCCCCAGTGGCTAAGGTTGGTTCAGTGGGTTGTGTAGGCTTCCTGGTGGAGGGGACTGGTGCCTGTGTTCTGGTGGGTGGGGCTGGATCTTGTCTTTCTGATGGGCAGGACCGCATCTGGCGGTATGTTTTGGGGTATCTTTGAACTTAATATGATTTTAGGAGAGCCTCTCTGCTAATAGGTGGGATTGTGTTCCTGTCTTGCTAGTTGTTTGGCATGGGGTGTCCTGCACTGGAGCTTGCTCACTGTTGGGTGGAGCTGGCTCTTAGCATTGAGACAGAGATCTCTGGGAGAGCTCTCACTGATTGATTTTATGTGGGGCCTGGAGGTCTCTGGTGGTCCAGTGTCCTGAACTTGGCTCTCCCACCTCAGAGGTTCAGGCCTGACACCAGGCCAGAGCACCAAGACCTTTTCAGCCACACGGTTCAGAAGAAAAGGGAAAAATAAAGAAAAAAAAAATTAAAATAAAAACATTTTAAATAATAATAAGAAATAAAACCAGAAGGCAACCAAACCAGTAAACAAATCCACCAATGATAATAAGCGCTAAAAACTATACTGATATAAACATAAAAATCAGAAATAGCTCAGTAGCCGCCTGCAGACCCCAAGTCTACAGTTGCTCCCAAAATCCTCCACCTCAATTTTGGGATTATTCGTTGTCTGTTCAGGTATTCCACAGAATCGGGTACATCGAGTTGATTGTGGGGATTTAATCCGCTGCTCCTGAGGCTGCTGGGAGAAATTTCCCTTTCTCTTCTTTGTTCGCACAGCTCCTGGGGTTCATCTTTGGATTTGGCCCCGCCTCTGCGTGTGGGTCGCCCTCAGGCGTCTGTTCCCGCCCGGACAGGATGGGGTTAAAGCAGAGGCTGATTACGGGGCTCTTGCTCATTCAGGCCGGGGGGAGGGAAGGATGTGGTAGTTATAATTGGAATGCCGGGTGGGCCTGCGGTGGCAGAGGCTGGCGTGACATTGCAACAGCCTGAGGCACACCTTGTGTTCTCCCAGTGAAATTGTCCCTTGATCATGGGACCCTGGTAGTTGCGGGCTGCACAGGCTCCCGGGGCTGGGAGGGTGGTTGGGGTGCAGATAGGGACCTGTGCTTGCACACAAGATTCTTGGTGGCTGCAGCAGCAACATCAGTGTTTCATGCCCGTCTCTGGGGTCCAAGCTCATAGCCGCTGCTCACGCCCGTCTTTGGAGCTCATTTAGGCTGTGCTCTGCCTTCTGTGGGCAGACAGGGAAGGAATCCCCACTCCTCGCGCACCCCGAAACAATGGTCTCTTGCCTCTTACACAGCTCCAGACGTTTTCCCAGATTTCCTTCTGGCTAACTGTGGCACACTAGTCCTCTTCAGGCTGTGTTCACACAGCCAACCCCAGTCCTCTCCCTGGGATCTGACCTCTGAAGCCCAAGTCTCCGCTCCCAGCCCCATCCCCCCCCGGCGGCTGAGCAGACAATCCTTTCAGGCTGGTGAGTGCTGGTTGGCACCGATCCTCTGTGTGGGAATCTCTCCTCTTTGCCATCTGCACCCCTGTTGCTGCGCTCTTCTCTGTGGCTCCGAAGCTTCCCCCCTGCCACACCCTGTCTCTGCCAGTGAAGGGGCTTCCTAGTGTATGGAGACTTTTCCTCTTTGACAGCTCCCTCTCATAGGTGCAGGTCCCATCCCTATTCTTTTGTCTCTGTTTTTTCTTTTTTCTTTTGCCCTACCCAGGTACGTGTGGAGTTTCTTGACTTCTGGGAGGTCTGAGGTCTTCTGCCAGTGTTCAGTAGGTGTTCTGTAGGAGTTGTCCCACGTGTAGATGTATTTCTGATGTATTTGTGGGGAGGAAGGTGATCTCCGCGTCTTACTCCTCTGCCATCTTGAAGGTCCCCCCGACTTAATAACTTTTACTGGACAAAGATATTTAGAAGTCATGATGTGGACATTATTCTAAGCACTAATATTATTTTATTTTCTCCCTGCGATTTAGATGCAATTATCAGTCCTAGTTTTTGAAAGAACTCGGGTTTCACATAAGTAACACATCCAGTGTCACACAGCTATAGGTGGCAGAGCTGCTATTTGAACCCAGGTGTCTTCAGTCTAATGCCCCTACTTAAATTAAGTTTCACACTGGGATTGGAAAATTTGTCCAGTGTCTCTGAGCCTTCATATCCCTATATTCAAAATGAATCTAATGCTGTTTGCCTCTCAGGGTTTTTGTGGTGACTGAATGCAAGGACACATGTGAAATTGTCTAGCACAATATTTGTTCCATACAAGCACTCAAATACTAGTTAACTCTGAGTTAGGTAATTCACTCAATACGTATGTACATACACCTACTTTGCTGTCATCACTGAGGTAGAAAATATGCAAGTTAAAAAAAAAGTAAAAAGATATGGTCCCTTTCCTGTAGGAACTTGTAATTGAGAAGATGAAAGTATAATTCACAAAATTTCAGGTGAATGTTACAAATGCTGCAATTTATTTTGGTTGCATAGTCTAAGATTTTGGAAAATGGAAAGTTAATATTGGATAGAGGAGGAGGTATTTCAGCTGAGGCTTCGGAGATGGTGACATTTATGTGGTCATAGAGGAATAATGAAGGCTGGGAGACTGGCGCTTGGAGTATGGCTCAGGACCACCTATTTTGACATCAGAAATGACTTTAGGGATAGGGGATGAATTTTGCCTTCCACAGGCAAATCATTCCTTCTACAAGAGCATAGTCTTCCGTAGGAAGGTGGCCTCCATCTTGTCAGATATCCAAGAAATGTGGGTACCTCTGTACTATATAGGTCTTCTATCCTATTGGCTTGATCAATTTTGCAACACATATCATTTGCAGCAATTGAGGAATATATATTATATATATATATATATATATATTATAATGAGGACAGATGATCTTAGGGAGAATTAGAATTTTAATTTCTTTGTTTAACTTTGCCAGGGTTCCTAATGTTCAGTAGTATCACAGTTGATTCTGGGTCCAGAAACTTGGTTTGCTGTTTCAGTGGAATATTTTTGAATTCATGTCTTGGACCTCAATCTATATAAATCTGTGTTTTCATTGGTTTAGAAAATAACTTGCACATGATATACTTAGGGATGCTTTATTTTAACAGTTTACACCTTATAAATAGTAAATTCTGCTGGAAATTTTGAGGCTGGATACTTAATGGATTCTTTTGAATGTCCTGCAACTTCCTTGAACCTCCAGAAATTGTTTACTAAATTTTGTGCATTGGCGTACATGCATATTTTCTAGGGCTAGATTTATAGTTTTCCTAATATTCTCAAAAGGTTCTCAGAACCCCAAATATTTAAATACTACCATCCTAGAGTTATGCTGTCCTGTATGTTGGCCACTTGCCACATATGCTTATTTACATTTAAATTCACTAAAATTCAATAAAGTTAAACATTCAGTTTCTCAGCCCCACATTTCAAGTGCTCAGGAGCATCACGTGGCTAGTGGCTGTGATACTGTGCAGTACAAACATGGGACATGGTTTCCATCTTTGCAGAAAATTCTTTTAGGCAGCATTGCAAGATGTTGGTTCTCAAATGTTGGCACGCCTCAGAATCCCTCAGGTGGCTGTCTTGAAAACAGATTGCTGAGCCCCAGTTCCAGAAATTCTGATTCAGTAAGAGTGAGAGTGAGTGATGTGTGATTAGGGAAGTATGAGTAAGGTGAGTAAGCAGTCAGTGTAGGAGTCAGTACGTGACTAAGGAGGGTCGGGACTTTGAGTTTCTTGCACGTTCCCACGTTAGACTGATGCTACTGGTCTAGGAACCCCTGGGATAGATGAGGGTGGCTGGGTTGGTGGGGGGTTGGCTTTACGTCATGGAGGAGAGGGAGGAACTTCTACCAGAAACTTTCTGTGACTCAGAACTTCTTGGCAATCAAGTCATGGGTCTGGACAATGCCCATGGGTCTATCTTTATTCTATCTCCATTCAAGAGCCATATATATATATATATATATATACACACACACACACATATATATATATATACACATACATATATTTAAAACAGCAACTCTACTGGGTTTTTTTTCTTAGGATTTTTTAATTCGGGAAAGTATAGTGATGACTGATAGTAAATTTAAATAAATAAATAAAGCAAGCAATCTACTGTTAAAACTACATTGTGTCTGCCTCATAACCAATTTCGATAGGCCGGATATGAACCAAGGACAATATTGCCTTTTGGAATGTTTCCTTCTAAAGCTTATCTTCAGGAGAAATATGGATTTTTTTTTTTTTTTTTTTTTAGAAATATGGATTTTTATAGTGGCTTCCATCTTATCTAGAGTCCAAGACGTACTCGGGCCTTGTTATGTATGGAGTGTTGTCATATTACAGAAGACAATGGTCTTTTCAGTGTATGAGAGGAGAGGCAGAGTGGATGAGAACAAGGCTAGGTATGTGGTGGTCGTCAAGCCAGTGTTGTCCTGGGGGAGCAGTAGAGGCCTAGCCCAGAACTCCACAGAATGAGTGTGCCCCTCCCTCATCTCTACCTTTAGCTGTAGTCTCACGTTCTACATAAATCAAGAACCAAAACCATGTAAGAGACTTGCTGATTATTTTCCTATAGCCCAGGCCGTCATACATCACTAATACATTATGTCACTCCTTCCTTGGGAGCCCAAACAGGACCCCCAAATCCTTTCCAAGATAAGACTTAGGCAGCTATACCAGTCAAATGAAACATATTTGCTATCCTGGATGTGAATGATGAAGAGTTGAGAGGGCAGATTTTTCTCTACCAAAAAGAGAGAACACTCACCCACATTTAAAGCATCTTACAAACTTAGTTTTTGAACATTTTCCACCACTTCATGAAATTAGGCTGAAATGGGGACTTCTTAGCAACACAGAGGGCTGGGTGCGCAGACTAACAAGGAGGATCCTGATTTGTCAAAATATGTTATGCGATGATAAATGCAGCCCCTACAAAATGCTAGCTTTGATTAATTTGGGGAAACGAGAATCAGTTTATTCTTCCCCTGCTGGCACTGAATGATGGTTTGTAGGATCAGTGCATGAGAGATCTGAGAGTGGCAGCTTGACTGGAAAACACTGAGGCTGCCTTTGTGAAGGCAGAATTCCATGAGCTACGTCATTCCTGGGATGGTTCCCTTTTGGCCTTGTGGTGGGTGTAGCATCCAGGTCACAGCTGGTACAGGCAGACAGGCTCAAGCCAGGATAAGGGATATTGAGAGTGTGTGTGTGTTGAGGTGAGGGGCTGGGGATGGGTTCAACCTGGATTTTCTCAAACTCAGACCCCTAGCTGAGTGCGTGGGCTGCTAAACAGGGATGGAAATGAGAGCTCTGAGCTGAGGTTTAGGACCAACGTGCTCCAACCAGGCTGAAGAGGTAGCTGAGTGTCCCAAATCCCCTGATGTGTAAAGTTTCAGACACAAACTTGCAGCATATTTTTTTCAGGAGGCTCATGCCAAAGTCATTTTCTTCCCTATCAGGAGCAAAACAAAGAGCAGTAATGATTGGAATCCTTCCATTGGTGAAGACCATTTCCAGAGACTCTCAGGAAAGACTGATCTTACATGTAGACTGAGTAAATGTAGGGGGAAGAGCACAGACAGGGAGTCCAGAAGAACCAAATTTTAATCCTGCCACAAGATCGTGGTGTGACCCAGTAACCTGAGAAAGCCACTTAATTTCTCTAGGGATTCATTCTCCACTTGTACAGTAAGACAGATTAGATAATCTTATCATTTCTTCCGGCTTTAAAATTCTGTTGAATGAATGGATGACTCGCGATCATTGTTGAGGTGAGGTCTTCCAGAGTCTGTGACTCCAGATGTGATGCCTTGCCGGAACTTTAGCCACTCTCCCATCTATGACTTTCATCCTGTCACCATGTCCTACCTGATCTGCCCTTTCACAGCCCACATTTTCTTCCTGTCCAGTCTTCTTCAGGTTAAGCTTTAGAGTTCAGGGATTTTAAAACTATTGACCTCTGTCTTCCAATGTATTCCTTCTTTGAAGACCAGGTTGTAAAGTAGAAAAAGAATCAGCTCCTTTAGATAAAGCAGGAATGAGGAGGTTCTGTAACCTCCACCTGGCTTGCCAACATTGTCTTCCCAACCTTGTCTTCCCAAGACAACCTCACAGAGATGACAGGAGTCAGAAGAGTTGAGTTAAAACCACAGATTTAGACAAAGACAGCATGGAAGACCAATGGCCAGGTGATCCAAGGAAACGTTTGAAAAATATTATTCGACTACACAAGTTACTTCAGTGCAGTGTGGTAAAAGCTACCACAAAGGTAGCTTATTGTATATTTGTTTAGTATACAATAAGGGCACGTAGGTGGCAACTAAAGATGCTGCTTGGATGGAGAGAAATCTAGAAAGACAGTAGAAGAAACACTTGATCAGAAAGGTGAGGGAGATGCAAAGAAGAAAAGACATTCTGAGCAAAGAGCACAGGGCTATGAAAGCATGGCAGGTCATTTGCTATTGTTGAAGAATTAAGTTCAAGGCGAGGGAGCATTAGAAAATAAAGCAAGAGTCATTTTATGAAGAGTACTCTCTGCCTTGAAAATCTGA
>NW_021703781.1:26276205-26295812 GCF_005190385.1 Monodon monoceros
AGCCGCCTTCTTGGGAGACCTGGGAAACAGACAGCAGAATTAGAAAACCTTGGGTAGAGTCAGCAATGGATAATAAAGGGGGACCGAGACTTACAGCTGGAGAATGGGGCATGGGGACAAAGAAAAGAGATGTTAAGAAAGGTGAATCTGTAAATACCAAAGCTAATTAAAAGCTTTCAGGAGAGATTGTTTCCTTCCTACCTTCCTTCTTTCCTTTCCTTTTTTTTTCCTTGAATGTGTTTGTTTTACAAAGGTTATGCTAACCACATGCTTTTCAGAAGAAAACTTGTTCCAGTGCTTATTTTCATTGGATGAATAATTCAGCACCAATGGAAATTATACTTAAATAGATACAAGGGCCTAATTAAGCTAACAAGAGACAGGTGTCTCAGAAAGAGTCTCAGGAATCTATACTTCAGCCAAATCAAGCCACGTAGCACCCAACTCTATGTTTTTAAATTAGACCTATGGCTCCCTGGTAGGATTTTTAGCTCTTGTTTGTTCTTATTAATGATAAAATAAATAGTAAACATTATTCATAAAAGCTTTGAAAAATACATGAAATTATAAGAAATAAAAATAAACCTGTGATCCTACCACCCAGCAGTAAATACTTCTAACATGTTTTCTTCCATTCTTTCTTGTACACATGTATGTGTCTGCATATATTCATAATGAAAACTGCAATTATATTGCATATTGATTTTATATTTTTTTCTCACAATATTTTATCATGAGCATATTCCTCTATTATTAAATAGTTTTCAAATATATATTTTTTAATGGCTGTATTTAACCTTGTCCCTGTTGTAGGATGTTTGAACTGTCTCTATTTTGTGCCCGTTGTCTTATTGTTGCCCCGTAGCGAGTGGGATCAATATTTCACTTCCTCCCCAATTGGTTCAGATGTCAAGACTAATGATGCCACACATGCACCAAGTGAGTATGGAAACATTTATTGCTTACATCATCAGGCTTTCTGGCCATAGGAGGGGAAGTACCAAGCTGGTGTACTTGGCCTAAGTGGGGAAGGGGCAAGTGGCTTTGACTTTTATTATGGTTAGGGGTAGGCTGGCATGAAGGTTCCCATGTGAAGGCTAGGGTTTGTGGATTTGAACTTCCAATGTCAAGTGAAGGAGCACCTGGCCTTTTCTTATTGGCTTGCCCAGATGTGGGGCAAAAGGGAATGGGGAGGGATGAGGTCTGAAAGCTTTCAGCCACCCGATGGTGAAGTCAGATGATCTTACACATCAGAAAATCCCAAGGAATCCTCTAAAAATCTGCCAGAACTAATAAATGAGTTAGCAAGATTGCCAGGTACAGATCAATATAGAAAAAAAGAAAAAAATTCACATGTATTTCTATACATATGCAATGAATAATCCAAAAATGGAATTAAGAAAATAATTCCATTCACCGTAGTAAACAAAAGTATAAATTACTTAGGAATAAATTTAACAAAAGAAGAACAAAACTTATACTCCAAAAACTCAAAACATTGAAAATTAAAGAAGACCTAAATGAATAGAAAGACATTCTATGTTTATGGATTGTAAGACAATGTTATTAAAATGAGAGTGTTCCACTACGTGATCTACAGATTCAACGCAATCTCTATTAAAAACCCCAGATGGGGCTTCCCTGGTGGCGTGGTGGTTGAGAGTCCGCCTGCTGATGCAGGGGACATGGGTTCGTGCCCTGGTCCGGGAAGATCCCACATGCCGCAGAGCAGCTGGGCTCATGAGCCATGGCCGCTGAGCCTGGACATCCGGAGTCTGTGCTCCGCAACGGGAGAGGCCACAACAGTGAGAGGCCCACTTACCACACACACACACACAAAAAAAAAAAAAAACCCAGGTGGAATTTCTTTTGGTAGAAATTGAAAGCTGATCTTAAAATTTTTATGGAAATGCAAGGGATGCTGAATGGAAGACACAGTCTTGAAAAAGAAGACAGAGTTGGAAGACTCACACTTCCCAGTTTCAGAACTTACTGCAAAACTAGTCATGAAGGAAGTATGGTACTGGTGTAAGGATAAACATGGAGATCAATGTAATAGATCTGAAAATCCAGAAATAAACCCTCATGTGTAAGGTCAATTTATTTTCAACAACGATATTAAAACATTTCACTGAGGAAAGAATAGTCTTTTCAACAGATGGTGCTGGGACAGCAGAATATCCATGTGCAAAAGAATAAAGTTGGACCTCCTCTTCCTTACCCTTCACCCAGAAATTAACTCAAAATGGATTATAGACCTAAATGGAAGAACTAATAATGTAAAACTCTTGGAAGAAAACATAGGAGTACGGTCCTCATGACCTTGGTTTAAGTAAACTCTTCTTAGCTATGACACCAAAAGCACAAGTGACAAAGGAAAAAATAATGATGCACAATATCACTACTAAATGGGAAGATGGTAAAAACAACGGCCTTCTCCTTTAAGTACATCTTGTATCTTGGGTCTTAATTTCCGTAACTATTTTTTTAATCTATATTAGGCCATATTAAATATTTTCACCAGAGGTAGTATTTCCATTTTTGGCCCGTGAGGTCCCATTCTGTCAAGCTGATCTTAAATATCAAAGATGTAATTTTATTTCAATTGATTACTCATTGGGTCAGAGTATCCATGTCCACTATGGGATATGCTAAGACCATGGGGAATTTAGACGAGGCAGTAGTTCTAATGATTAAGATAATGCATACCTGTCTGTCTTCTGTTTTACATTTGATAACTCTTCTAAGAATATGGGGCTCCTTTAAATTTAGTGAAGCCCCCAGTTACAGATGTAATTTGAGCCCCAGTGTTAGTTGAGGCCAGGAACGTTTGCCAATTTGTGCACCTCAGCAGAGATTAGGGTTCATTTAGAACCTGTGTCTTAGAGACAACAAAAGCCAAAGCACACCCTTTTAACTTTTCTATTGTTAAATTCTTTCAGTGAATTTTAGATTTCTAATTATGGACTTCCATTTTAGTTTTCTCCCACCCCTCATTTTTCTTTTTGGTGGTTGCTGGATATACTTTCATGGGGTTCTTCTCGACCTTGTTTAGATTTATGTAAGTTGTCTTCCTCCAAAGAGTGCCAATTCCATGTCATCAGGGTTAGGAGCCTCCCCCTGTGGCAGTGGTTGTTTTATTGGATGTAGAAACACTGGCTTAAGTAGGGTTTGAATGTACCCTTTGGCATGTTGATAAGCCACAGCACTCAATGTGATGGAACAGGGTATCTTTGTCAGTCAAGTTTACAGTTGTCTGGTTAGGCGATGATGTCCTCTGCCACTTTAAGAGCTGTGGGGATAAAGCGTTCAAGGTCATCCTTTGATGACCTTGCATGAGTGTTCTTTCCCTGTAACTCTGAAGATCAGGTTTGGTTTTGGTGACAGAGACATAGGCAGCAGCAGTAGAGGCATTTAAATCTTTGTAGGGACCTAGAGAGTGATCTGTTTCTAGGATGTAGACCTCAGCACACCACGTGGTGGCTGTTCATCTTTACAGGAGCATCACCCAATGGGCCTGTATACTGCACAGGGAATCAGTGTTGGTCTTTCCCCTGATTATATAACATGGCCCATGCCTGGTTGAAAGACTCAATCCGTGGTCTCAGGGTAAGAATTTTTTCCCTGAACAGACCATGGGTCACAGCTTATGCTGGAACTGAGGTACAAATTTAATCTGAGGTGCAAAGATAGGTCTCGGCTAAGGCTACTTTAAGGAGAGCCCCAATCCTCTATTCCTGTCCCTAAACACCAATATTGAAACTTTGACTTAGGTTGGTTTCAATATAAGAGAGGCTTGGTGGGACTCAGCAAATGCAGCTCAACGTGTGCACTAGCCTGCAGGCTTCAAAAATGCACCCTAACCAGCAGGCGGCAGAGCCTATGAGCAAGTCAAAAGCAAAAAAAGAAAGTCCCCGAGATGACGGCGGTCATCACCCTGACCATACTGTACACAAGGCCAGTTGTCTTGTCACCCCCTCCCAAAATCGGATCCCATGACAAGACTGTTGACACCGCACGTGGGCCAAGAGCATATGAAGATATTGATTACTCATGAGGCTTTCTGGAGAGAACAGGACAGGCATCCAAGCTGGCTCATTTGGCTTCAATGAAGCGTCTTTGGTTTTTATTGTGGTTAACAGTAGTGCCAGGGAGAGGGTTCCTCTATGTGTGCCAAGGTTTGCGTGATTTGAACTTTCCCACTGGTGCCCAGGGGAGAAAGAGGAAACACCTGGGCTTTCTTACCAGCTTGCCAGATGTGGGGCAAAGGGAAAGCAGAGGAATGGGACCTGTAAGGAAAGAGACCTGCAAGCTGTCAGCAGCCAAATGTCAAAACTGGAGTCAGATGCTTTATTACACCGATATAAATAGTTCTGTGATAGCTATCCTGGTGCACACATATTCATGGGACTCTGAAGAAATGGGCTTTTAGAAAGCTAGAAATATGGAGATACAGTATTGTTCAAGTACAGTTGAGTATTGACTACTTTCCCCGCCTGTTCAAGAAACAGAAGAGTCCTGTATCTGTAAAACTTCTCCAACATGGAAGCACATACATCATTGTTATGCCTCCTTCTGGGATGATTATGCAGCATTTGAGAAGTAAAAGGGCAGGAACATAAAAAAATGGACTTTTCAATACTTTGCATGGACATGTCCCAAGCTACTAACTATACTCCTTAGGGGCTAAGGAGTATACTAAATATACTCCTGAGAAGTAAGAAATCCTGTGATGTGCTGTATCTACTCCTATTTTGTGTGGCCACCTTACTTATGATAGACTTTTTTGTCCTTGGTTATTAAATTAGGAACTTAATACAATCTTAAAATTGAGAGTCGGTGGAGGGTTTGTTCTTGCAACTCCATAGGCCACCTAAACTTAAGTTTACAGTACCTCTGAATATCTCCTCAAGCTAAATTTCCAGGAGATAAATGAAATGGCCAGTCTATCTACCAAAAAAAATTTTTTTGGCAAACTTCATTAGTTAAATCTCATTATTTGGGGGTGAATTTTACCTTGAATTTAGTGCTGTCATTCCCACTAACTTGAGTGTTTATATTTTTGTGTATGTTGAAAATAATGTGTATTAGAAAGCATGACAGACTAGGCACCCTTAATACCATCCTCTTTAAGATATCTAGTTTCTAGATAAATAGTTATTGTTAATACATTTCTGGGTCAGCTCGAAATTTCGCCAAAAGGGAAAAAAAAATCAAGAAAAATATTAAGCTGAAGTCAGTGAAGGAAGTAGGTATTTGCTTCAAATCCAGACACTGAAATATGGAGATAAAGACTTGGACCTACCCCAAAACAGGGGATGTGAACCCAAAACTTCTTTATTAAGTCTGGATCCTTGAAATTTAATCAAGTGGTCTCAGGTCTGTAGCACAGATCCTTTCTGGAAGAAAGCATCATCAGTTCAGGCTGTCAAGATGTCCACAGGTTGAGAAAAGGAAAATATGAGCACACAGTCCAAAATCACCAAACACTCGAAAACACGTAAGTGTAAGGTAGCCAAGAAACAGACTCCCAGTGACATCAGATATTAGAATTATCACAATCTGAATATAAAACAAAGTTGTATCAAATGGTCAAGGAAATGAGATGGAATGAAAAAGAAAAAAAGCCATTAGAGACAATAAAAAGTAACCAGTCAATTTGAAAAATATCTGTTTAAAACTTTTCATATAAAAATATAATTCTGTATATTAAATAATCTGGTTAGATTAAATAGATTAGATCATTGAAGGGAATTATTAGTAAACCAATGAGTAGATCTATAGAAAGTATACAAATGCAACACAGAAACACAAGGGGATGGAAAGTCCAAAGGGTTAGATGACATGGAGGCTAGAATGAGAAGGTTTTCCATTAAGGAAATCAAAGTCCTAGAGAGAATAGAAAAGAAATAGGAGAGGCAATACTTGAAAATATGATAGTTGAAAATTCTTTAAGATGTTGAAAGATGTGAAAACATATCGGAAGACATGATACATGATAGAGGAAGCAGGATGAAATTTCCAAAGCTGCGTCTAAACAAAAGTATTAAAACTGCAGATTACCAAAGACAAAAGATTTTATAAGTAACTAGAGAAAAAACAAAATGCACTACAATGAAATGACAATTAGAATGAAGGCAGAGGGCAAGTTTCTTACCATCAAAATGAAAGCCAAGAAGCAGTGGAATTATATTTTCAGAAAACTGATAGAAAAATATTAGCCTAGAATTTTGTTAGAAGTGAAACTGTCTTTCAAGAATGAGTGCAAAATAAAGAAATATTGCTGTGTACAAAATGGGAAGAATTTACTACCCATATAGTCAATTAAAAGAACTTCAAAAGCGTGTACCTGAGAAAAAATGGAAATAATCCAGGAAGGAATATTTGGAATGATGTTCAATGTGGGAAAAAAAAATGTCTTAGGATCAATGTACTATGGTCAACTCATTGCATATAAAGCAAGTATTTACATAAAAAGTAAGGAAGAGCAAAGTATATATAATAGTCAAAGATTTCAAAATATTTCTCTCAATTCCTGATAAGTCAAACAGACAAACAGTAAAGACATAGAAAATCAATACAATTAACAAACTGGGTGTTTTTTGGTTTGTTTTTCTTTTTTTATTGAAGTGTAATTGATTTTCAATGTTGTGTTAGCTTCAGGTGTGCAGCAAAGTGATTCAGTTATACATATACATATTCTTTTTCAGATTCTTTTCCTGTATAGGTTGCCACAAAATATTGAGATAGTTCCCTGTGCTATACAGTAGGTCCTTGTTGTTTACCTAAAAGTAAACATCATTAGTTTTTTAAGATCATTCAATGATCTTTTCAGTAAATCTAATCCACATATAAGTGATAGCATATGATATTTGTCTTTCTCTGTCTGGCTTACTTCACTTAGTATGATAATCTCTGGGTCCATCCATGTGGCTGCAAATGGCATTATTTTATTCTTTTTTATGGCTTAATAATATTCCACTGTGTGTGTATGTATATATATAAGTGTATATATATATATATGTATGTGTGTGTGTGTGTGTGTGTGTGTATATATATATATATATATATATCTCACATCTTTTTTATCCATTCGTCTGTTGATGGCCACTTAGGTTTCTTACATGTCTTGGCAGTTGTAGATATAATGGACAGAAGGCCTAAATAGACACTTCTCCAAAGAAGACATACAGATGGCCAACAGACACATGAAAAAATGCTCCGTGGGACTTCCCTGGTGGTCCAGTGGTTAAGACTCTGTGCTCCCAATGCAGGGGACCCAGGCTTGGTCCCTGGTCAGGGAATGAGATCCCACATGCCACAACTAAAAAAAAAAAAAAAAAAAAAGGAAAAAAGATCCCAAATGCTGCAACAAAGACCTGGCGCAGCCAAATAAATATTTATTTATAAATAAGTATTTAAAAGAAAAAGAAAAAATGCTCCACATCGCTAATTATTAGAGAAATGCAAACTAAAACTACAATGAGGTATTACCTCACACCAGTCAGAATGGCCATCATAAAAAAGCCTACAAATAACAAATGCTGGAGAGGGTGTGGAGAAAAAGGAACCCTCCTGCACTATTGGTGGGAATGTAAATTGGTGCAGCCACTATGGAGAATAGTATGGAGGTTCCTTAAAAAACTAAAAATAGAGTTACCATATGATCCAGCAATCCAGAGAAAACTATTTAGAAAAAATACATGCACCCCAATGTTCATTGCAGCACTATTTACATACAATAAACAAGCTGATTTTAATGGACATATGAAGAACTGTGCACAATTAGAGAATAGACATTCTTTTCAAGCATATAGAGAACATTTTAAAAATTGACCACATCCTAAGCTATAAAAGCAGGTTTTAACAAATTAAAAAAACTAGGTATCACTCACATGTTGGACTACCATCTTTAGTATTTGTACATTAATAAGTTAACTAGAAAAACCTCATAAGTTTGGATATTTTTAAAACAGTGGTTATAACTCATGCTCATAAAAATAATAGAGATTAAAAACTCCTAATGATAATAAAATTATATGATAATTTAAAATGTTTATAGAAAATAGTAGCATGCATCCATTTATAATAAAAAATCTCTCATGGAACTTGAGGAATTGAAGGGAACTTCTTAACTAAATAATGAGTGGCTACAAAAAACAACCCAAAACGGAACAAAACAAGTAAAGCGTATTTTGTTCTTAATGGTCAACAGTTGAAGCATTTCTTTTAAAAATCAAGAGTTTATTCAGTAAAAAGTAAATTGTCCTCCTAACCCAGACTGTATTTCAGAGTATGAACATGCTGAAGTAGAGTCTGAACATGCTCAGTCAGTTTTGGGTATTTTTATTTTTATGTTGTAAACAGTTGTTTGCATTGTTTACCCATTTCCCTAAGGAGATGTTAATAATTTTCATCTTGATTTGTAAGAAATATTTACTACATTAGAGATAGTAACCTTTTGCCTGTCTTAGATGATAAATATAAGACATCTTTTTGTTTGCAATTTGGGTTTTTCTTTTTTATGATGTTTTACCATGTAGATACAACTTTTTACAAGACCAGGTCTGACAATATTTTCCTGTATTATTTCTGCCTCTGACTTTATGCACATCCCTAGAGATCGGAGCTTCTCCAATCATTTTTTGTTATTATTATACAGATACTTTTTGTTCATTTGACTATCTGGTTAGGATTGCAGATTTATTTTGTCCCTTTAACATTTATTAAATAGGTCTTCATTTCCTCACTGTTATAAAATATCAACTTTATGATGGTCTAAATTCCTTTATAATGGAATCTTCTTTTTTTGCTTTCTTTTTTTGTACCATTAATCTCACTTTAATTTTTTTACAAGTTCCATGTTTAATTATTGTAGCACTGTTATTTATGAGGCAATGATAATTTTCATCACCCACCCCATTCTTCTTCTTTATCTTTTTTCCTCCATTTTTATTGGACACTTTGTGAAAAATTACAAACACTATGCCTGCTCTCCTTTTTCAAAATGATCTCAACTATCCTTTTTTAATTTATTAACTAAGTCGAAATTCACTTCCTGAGGTTGAAAACTAGAAACATAACCAATCCTTTTGATATATTATTTTTAATTTCATTTGTCCCATAAACTTGGATAGAGCTCAGGTAGGATTGTAAAGTAAGAAACACTTCTATTAGTTTGAAAAGGAGATGGTAGAAAGGAAATAGTTATGCTCTGACATAACCAAAGTTTTAAAAAAATTATCCAGTATTATTTATCTAACATTATTTCTCCAAAGCATCTCATCTACTCTAGTCAGACAAATCTCTTCATTATTCATGCTCTAGGCATGCACATTTCAAATTCTCGGCCTTCACTGAGAATATTCTTTTCCAGGGACACTTTTTCTCTTCTTTTCTGTGTATTAAGAATTGTTTCTTTAAAGAATTTTTAGGGCTAAACTTTATCTCCTCCAGCATGAAGCTTTCTTTCAATATTCATAGCATTTATAATCTGTCCTATACACTCTAAACATTTTAGAACTTTTTCTAATTATAAAAACAATAAAACAAACTCACAGAACATTTGATAAAGAGAGAACACATATTTTATATAGCTCTAACTCCCTCTCTCTTGTATAAATTCCCTAACAGTATTTTTAATATGAATACATAGTTGTAACCCTGGTGAACTTATAGCTTTGTATGTGATTTTAGCAGAGTATCAAGCTTTTCTCTGTTGCTTCGTAGTATTCATTATTACCATTTTAATAGCCACCCAATATTCTATAGAGTCAATGTACTATTATTTACTTAATCTTTGCTTTATTCTCTGTTCCTTATAACAGAAAACTCTGCAGTAAAATCTTTGTTGTGTAGTTTTCCTCTCTTTGGGGAATGATTTCCTTAAAATAGTTATCAAGAATTGGAATCAAAGGGAGAAATCGTAAGAGTATTTTCAGGGTGTCAGTATATGTTACTGGATAACTTTCAGCTGTCAGTTTCATGTGTGAGAGTTCTGGTATCCCAGCAGCTTTGATTTCACTGGGCATAAATATTATTCTATTGATGATTTAAGAGAGAAAGAGAAAAAAAAGCATGTTAAACACATTTGTCCCTAATTCTCTGTTGTGTGTATTAGTTAGCTTTCATGATTTAATTTTTGTCTCCCCAAAGAGATTGTAAGGTCCTCAACAAGAGTAGAGACAATGATTTGTGTTTATTCTTTGTGACCTACAATATCCTAAAAAGAAAATACAGCAGATGTAGTTGTCTTTGGTGTTTGCTTCCTAATTGACTGAAACCTTCACAAAATGTCTTTCTGTTCCTCAAACTTAGGGTCAATAGTGATAGATGCATTTGGTGAGCAGCAAATTCGTGGCATATCATCTCCAAAAACAAATGCTTAAAGTAAGCTCACCTAGAGAGGTTATGCTTATCCTTGGAATCAAGGTTAGTTGAAATTTCCTAAATAAATATGTATTTTGAATTTTTTAGAATTTCAGACTCATTTATTCTAGCTATTATTCAATTAACAAGGCATAGCTGTTCAAGCACCATCACTTTCAGTGTTTGCCCATAGAAAGATCAGGCAAAAAACAGGGCTCTGGTCCTCTAAACCTCCTGCCCTGGGATTCGAGAATGAACCTTGGCTCCACATGAAAGTAAAAGTTACCTGTGATAGAGAAGTACCCTATTGCTGAGAGTTTGCAGCTACACTTCTTCCCCACTTTATCCTTGCTTAAGAACAGTGTCAGGGGTATGATAGACAGTCCATACATATGTATTCGTTGAATGGTTGAATGAATGAATCTGTGTGCTTAGGTTGAATTAATCAGTCACTCTGCAAATATTTATTGAGCTCCTGTGAGGTGCAAAGCCCAGGGTACTTGTAACTGTGAAAAAAATAGATAAAGTTGACAGATCCTATACATAGCAGGGGATGGATCTAATGACCTTGAGGTTCCATCCAGTGCATTTTTCTCCAGTTCATGTGCATTCCTTTTGACACATGTCACATCCACAGGCCAAATAAAACTCCTCAAGCTGTGTTTATATGATGCACGATGACCCTACCCCACCTCCACCCTCTCCACACATACCCATCTCCCCCAAGGGCCTGAAAAGGAGTTCTATGATGTGGATTCTTAGTGCCGGCGACTCCTGGGCTGGGATGAGCAGGGCTCCAGATGGAGGCTTTTGTGGAGGGCTCCCTTTCATCCTTGGCTGTAAGCAGCCTGAGCTGTTATATTATAAATGAGTAATTTACAGCCTCCTCCCCAAGCCCTTCTTTGTAGGCTGTTTCATGGACTTCGTTACCAAAGGTTACCAGCGTTCCTGGTGCCTTTGATTTCTGTGGACACCCTGGACCAGAGAAAAGAGTTGTCGCCTTGAGCATGTGCACGTTGCCTTTCACATGTCCTGCAAATGGGTACCTGCCAGCCCTCTTCCCCAGATGTCGTCCTGACCATTGATTTTTCGCTGCTCACTTTTGCAGTTATTAGTCAGTGTGAGGCCAGGGCACTTAGCTCTCCACTTTAATTATTCATCCTTATGAAGAAAAATTTCCCTCTCGTGCTTTATCCTCCTCCAGTCCCGACCTGAGCACACGTGGACTCCTCCTTCCTTCCCTCCCCGAGCGCCTGGTGTGTTGAAGGGCCTTTCACCAGTGTACTCGTTCCATTTATGCCTTTAATATGCATTTTGTGTTTTGCCAAGGGGGTCAGGAGGGCACGTGGAGAAGCCAGATGGCTTACCTCTTCCCTCAGGAAATGCAGTGCTATTTAGCTGGGCACCTTCCCAGCTCGAGGCAGGGTAAGATTCCACTGTTTCAGGGAGAGTTGATTCAAATGCCACTGTCTCTGAGGGTACAGCTCCAAGTTCCTCTCAGGCTGTGCGCTTCTGTCCTCCTCTGCCACTCTGGAGTTTTCTGCCAGAAACAGAATTTTAGGAAATACTAGGAAAAGGGTGGGAAGTGGGGGGGGAAGGGAAAAAGCAACCCATTTTATCGATGGCCTTTTCTCAGATACAAGTTTCTGTTGTTTTAACCTGACTGAAATAAGAAACCACAATCCATGGATGAAAAGACAGTGGACAAACTCAATGAAGCCATGAGCACCCTGAGGATGTATGTTTTTTCCCCCCATTTCTGGTTTTTAATGTTCCTTCCCGGCTGCCATTTCCCAACTTCAACTTTTGAAAAGCCAAACAGTTTAACTGGCCAGAGTCGAGAAACTTATTTGTATGCAGCACAAATTCCAGAATCTGTTCTCAGCCTGTGCTGAGTGAAAAATGGCCTGCATTTTCTTGATAGCCCATGTGGTTGTAAAGAATAAATGGCTAATGAATTACAGATGAACATTGACGCAAATTAATCTTCCTGCTGTCCCTGGGTTATATGGCAGCCATTTAAAAGTTTAATCAATACACTAAAGTTGAAAACATGCAGGCACTGCAGTTGTTTGGATGTAATAAACATCAGAGGGAACCGGGAGGTTTGCACTCAGTCCATGTATCATAATGACAGCTATTTATGTTTAATGGACTAAATATTTTTTATTGGAAGGGAGCAAATGTCAGCTTAACTTTGTGAGCCCCGCATTCAACTTTCCTTTGAGGTTGGTGAAAGACGTCTGACGTGTCACTGGAAATGAAATGTTAAGGGGGGAAAAAGCAGAGCGGCGACAAAGCGAGGAGGAGGCGTCGTTTGGAGACGTGATGCAGCACAAGCATTCAGCAGCAATTCATTAACGAAAACGTAAACTCTGATATTTCTAATGTTGTCGTAAAATGGTTTACTAGGAACAAATTTAATGGTTATTAGGGAAAACAAGTGCCCAGATCTGCCTTTTGGTGCAGGCTTTTGTTTGAAAACTCTTTACCAGGTCATATTTGCTAGAGATTTATAATTAGTCTTTTTTCTTAATGTGAGAAGTGGGGGAAGAAACAACGTGATGGCTCTCAGCCCTTGTATTCCATAGATCTTTCCTTTTGAATCATGTCCAATGACTTTAAATAACCATGTGTTCTCTTTTGGAATACTTATATCTTAATTACTTTCCAAGTCGATATTTTGTAGCACTGCTGTGAGTCTGGTAAGGCCATGGAGGCTAAAAGAGAATGGACTTTGCCAATAGCCATGCCATCTCGCTGGACAGAAACAGGCTGAATAAAAGGAGAGAAATAGCTTTGTCTGAACAAAATATCTATATCTATATCTATATGCATGTGTGTGTGTGTGTGTGTGTGTGTGTGTGTGTGTGTGTGTATATATATATATAGACACAGTTCAGCTTTGCATTTTCTTTTCTTTTTTTTTTTTCTCCCAAAATAAAACAGACAAAGTATGTTATCCCTGTGGAGCATCGGGTCTTGGAAAAAGGCATACCCTTTATAAAAATAATTAGAAACATTTCAGACAATGGAAAGCATGTTTTTAATGTCCCTTTTGCAGCCAGTTGTCTCAGACCCTCGTCAGTGTCTGAGGGATCCTAAAAGTCCTCACATTTTATGGCAGAGCTTTGAAGAAAATAGTTCAATAGTTATCAAGGTGGACCTGTGAGATACCTAGCTATTCAGTGTTCAGATCTTTAACATACATGTATGTGTGTGTGTGTATATATTATTTTATACATATACGTATAGTATGTATTTTAATGTTATTTATATATATGGCATCTTCTTATACATTAAAATACATATTATATGTATGTATTAAAATTTTTAAGGGCAAGAATTTGTGTTCTAATTGGGACTAAGATTCAGGAGAACTCGGCACTATGTGACATATGGTTAGTCAACCAAACTAATGGATTCTCTGGCCCTTTGTCTTCCCATAAGCAAAACAGGGAGACACTTTTTATTCTGAAGATCAAAGCATCACCGTGATGATATCCCACCCAACCTGCTACTTCTCATGCCTCCCTCCCTGTGGTCCCGGAACCCTTCTTTATTTTTCCTCCTAGTTTTTCTCACTCTTTTAGGTGATTGATTGATTTGTCTGTTTGTTCATTTTGTGTTTCCACCATGTTACTGTACAGTCCATGGTGGGTGATGGGAGAGCAGAAATGGGGGAAGGCAGGAACATGATTTTCTTCTTTGCTCCTAAAATCCCAGGGCCTGACCCATAGTAAGTTTTTATAAACAGCAGTTAAGTGAATTTCAGGCTATTATTTCGTATTGCCTTTAAAATAATAACTACAGTCATTTTTTGGATCACCTGTTATGATTTCTAGGCACTATGATAGTTGTTTTACAGATAACCCTGTACGTGATCTTAGTTGGAACCCTAGAAGGTGTGTGTAGCAACTCCAGAATTTGACTCCTGTCCTGTCCGTCTGTCCTTCAGCTACTCAGGACTCTCTCATGTTCCTGTGCCTCATGTTTTCACTGGGGACTGAAATCTCACTAAGTAACCCTAACTTTTTGCTCTAGTCTACGACCAGCCAGCTCTCCAACTGGCTGCTAATAGACAAAAGGGTTTGATTCAGACTTTCTCACCTAAACCTGATGTCCTGAGGCCTACCTGTGGAGAACATGGAGCCCTTGACTCTAAAAAAGTAAACATTAGATGTTTGGTGATGGACAGTGTGAGTCTCGGGTATGTGTCTTCCGCCGTCTGGGGAAACACAAGAGGCTCTGGCAGATGGGGCGGAAAGTGTATCAGATAAATATATATTCAGCTTCAAGCAAGTAAATCCAACAAATAGTGACCTAAGTGTTTGTGTTTATTTTTGTTACATAAAAGTAAGTATGGAGGTAGGCAATCCAGGGCTGTTGTAGTGGCTGAAAGAGCAGCCCAGTAGGCACCCAGGCTCTTTCTGTCTATCCTACTATCCTTCGCATGTGAACTTCTTCATGTTCTCAAAACGGCTACTACTCTGTCTGGAATCATTTCAGCAATCCAGACAGGATGAAGGAGGATCTTTTCCTGTGAGGCATTCACTTTTTATTTGTGGATAGATAGCTTCCTAAAGGCATCTGCCTATTTCTCATTGCCCAGCCCACATCATTGGAAGGCTGGAAAATCGAGTATTTTAGTTTTCACACTTTTACAGTAGAGGGAGGCAGGATAAAAGGGTGTCAGTCCATAGTGTCTGCTACATAAGATAAATCACACTTTTTGTGTTCCTACAAAAGGCTTGAAATTGTGCTAGATGCCCATTTGTATAGCAATTTACATCATCTTTACAACTACTGTGTAACAGAAGAATATTTATTCCCACATTCTAGGAAGTGGTAGAGCTGAGGTTTCAAACTACATTGTCTGAAGTAAAAAGTCTAGACCTTTTCTATAGCCATGTTATTTTTGATTTCACAATGAAGGATGGTAGGGTCACCAGCTCGATCTGAAAGTGCTGTCTTGTGAATTCACTTAATACACTGGGTCTACTACTTTGACAGTTAAGTAGGTGGCACCTTCTGTCATTTTGAATTCAACCGTGGAACATTCTTTACAAAGTGGTTGAGAAGGTGGCCTCTGGCATCTGTCTAGATTCAAATCCTGGCTCCATCACTTACTACTAAAACCAAATTGCATAACCTCTCTGCTTCAATTTCTTTATCTGTAAAATGGAAATAGTAGTAATATCTACAGCATGAATGTTTTCAGAAGAGTAAGTGCTTAGAACAGTGTCTGGCACTCAATAAATGTTGGTTATTACTGTCACTATTATTATCCACATTCACTGTCTTTGGTTTTGCTTGCATGACCAGATTGAACTTTGGGAGGCCAGGACCATGTTTTTCCTCCTCTCTGTATCTCCAAAATACATAACAATTTTCCAGGCACATTGGAGACACTGAGTAAAAACTCATTCTAGAATCACACTGCATAAGTTCAAATCCTTGTTCCGTTGATGTAACGTCTCTTTGCCTCAGCTTCCAAATCCAAAAATGGGGAGACTAATACTATCTACCTCACAGGGTCATCGTGAAGATTGAATGCAATAATGCACTTAAAGTTTTTAGAATAGTGTGTAATAAATAGAGAAAGCTCAGTGTTAGCTATAATTATTGTAATCATTCATGGATCACTAGTACTCAAAGAGTGAATGTAATGTAATCTAATCTATAATAATTCCAAAGGCAATTTCTCTCAGGCCATTTCAGGTACATGATTATTAAAGAATAACCATACCTTTCTGGTGAAGCTATGTAGAGTCTATCCTATGATCCAGGGCATGTGATAGACGTTAGAGATACAAAGATACATAAAACACACTAGGAAACACAAGTGGTGATGAACATGAGCAACGTTCACCCTCAAAAATAATCAAGCACTTGAAAAGTAAAACTACCCTAGGATATAATTTTTCCATTTATTAAGCTATCTAAAATGATCTAATAAGCCATCCTTTGTGCTATTGAATGGCTTGGGTATTTGCTGGTATGTTTTAGAAAAGCATTTTGACTCTATGCACTGAGGCTAGAAAATATTTAGATCCTTTACCTAATAATGAAATCTGCCCAAAGGAAGGAATCTGAAATGCATAAACAAAGCATCTTTATACATTAAAATATTCAGTGTAGTAATGTTTATAACATCAAAGCACAGGAAACAGTCAATATCCAACTAGATAGGAATGCTAAGTAAATTATGACACATCCGTGGAGTGCAATGTTATATAGCATTCAAGTGATGTTTAAAAAAATTTTAATATGACTGGCAAATATTTATTCAATGAAAGCAAATGAAAAAATATATATATTTATATATATGTGAACTCATCCATGTTTATGACATAGGAGTAAAAAAAAGACTAGAAGACAAAACATCAAAGTGTTAACTGCATTTAGTTCTAGGCATTGGAGTTACACATGAGTTTTATTTATTTTTCTTTGTACTTTATTTTTTAACAATGAGCATATAGATATAAGAAAAAATTGAAAAACAAAGCCTCCCAAAACAGAATGGTTTTTATGAAAATAGTTCTAGAAGAAAGAGTAGTGATAGTACAAAAAAGGATTTACATAAGTTAGGAATGGTATTCAACTGCAACTAATAAATAGCAGTGGCTTTAATAAGATACTTCTATATAACATGAAACCCAGATGTACACCTTCAATGGCTGGTATGATACCACCAGGAATCCAAGCTTTTAAAATTTTTATTCTGCCTTCCAACGGACTAGCTCCCATCCTCAAGTTTGATTTAGGTCACAATATTGTTGCTGTAGCACCAGCCTTTATTTCTGTGTTCCATGTAGCAGAAAGATATATCAAAGTAAGAAGGGTATTACTCAAAAGCAAGGCAATTCTCTTTTAACGAGGCATCCCAGGAGTCCTTCACAATATCCCCCTTTATCTTATGCCCACCATCAATGAGCATATTGCCATGCTCAACAGCATAGGGTATCTGTGTGTGAGATAAAAGAGGCATATGAATGCTGGGTAGCTGACCCTACTTTGTGATTTTAATTCCAACTCTGCCACTCATCGGCAGGTTAATTTAACAGAGTCTGTTGCATCAGTGGCACCAAGGAGGCCTCAAGGAACCTTTTTCAGTACTGCATCATAGGCAATCATTATCATAAATTGTGCTTTGTATACAAGATGAATCCTATTTGCCACTCTAAAACCCTGGTATCCCTTGTGCTTTTCATTTCCTCCCCTTTAAGATAGGCATAATGAAATTGTTATTGCCTTTTAGGATGGTTGAAAAATAATATGGTTTTATAATTGTGAAAGTCTTTTTGAAAAGGGTAACTCTGTTATGCAAATGTAACTTTTATAAGGCTAGTAGCTAATGGAAATTGAGTGCTCACTCCATGCAAGTCATTGTTGGGCTTTTCATATGCAATATCTCATTTAACCTTAGGAATTAGATATTATGAGTATCCTCATTTTTCAGGTGCAGCTATTAAGGCACAAAGAGATATGAACCCAGGTTGTCTGGCTCCCGAGTCTATTACACTGGGTCCCAAACTTTAGTGTGCTTAAGGATCACGATATACTTGTTAAAAATACAGGCATCTTGGATCAGAAATCAGATTCTGCTGCAGGTGGGCTGCAAACTACACTTAGTTGGTCTCAGTTCTACCAGCTGTAAAGTCTTGATTTTCCAGTAATGTGGCCCTGTACCTCAGAGGAGGGCTCCTTCTGGCCCGTGAATTCTTCCCTGGCAGGGAGACTACATCCATCTGAGCAGCTGTTTTAGTAGCATGCCAAGTATCTGGGAGGCTTTGTCATCTCACATGGAAAACAGGGCACTCACTTCTGAGGCTACCCCATCTATAGTATTTTGCGTACCCTCAGCGGTGACAAGATTTGGGCCAATAGGTTTGATTTTGTTGATTGGATTTTCATTATTTTTCAAAGAGAATCTCTTTGAGGTCAAGCATAAGGGCTGATGGGCCAAGGGAAGGTGAACAGTTAGCTTCCAGGAAGATCAGGAGTATGTCCCACACGTTTTACCTTTGAGCTTTCCTCTTGGCCTATGAGTAACAGATACGCAATGAGAAGGTCTGTGTTTGTCCATGGACAGGCTCCCTGGAACAGAAGACAAGGACAGTACCATTAAAAGGTCTAAGGAGACCCATTTCCAGCTTGAATGCAGAAAGAATAGAAGAGCAACTGAATTTTGGGAACATTTTCAGTTCTTTTAAAAACTGTTCTTTCTGGCAGTGGTTAAGAACCATCAGTTCAGATCGTATGTTGTAACGTATTTGAGCACCAAGGGATGTAGGGAGAGGGAATGAAAGCTATGGATAAGGATTTGTGTGAACTACATGGTAAACCAACTTGGTGGCCTTCAGGGAGAACACAAAGTTTCTTAAGGACTCACAGATTTGAATTCTGTTTAGATCCATTTTATAGGCAATCTGTAAAAAAAAAGAGGGAGAACAAAAATAATACTAGTTATCTCATAGGGTTGTTTAGAGGATCAGGTGATGAGTCAATCCATATAAAATGCTCATCACGGTGCCTACACATAGGAAGCTCAATAAAGTTAGCTATGGTGATGATGGTGGTGATGAGGAGAAGGGCAAGTAATCTGCTATTTTTTCCATAAACTGTCTTTCAGTTGAAAAATTGCATTGTGAAGGACAAGCTGGGTTTTTCTGTTGTTTTTTTTTTTGCGGTACGCAGGCCTCTCACTGTTGTGGCCTCTCCCGTTGCGAAGCACATGCTCCGGACGCGCAGGCTCAGCGGCCACGGCGCACGGGCCCAGCCGCTCCGCGGCACGTGGGATCTTCCCGGACCGGGGCACGAACCCGTGTCCCCTGCATCGGCAGGCGGACTCTGAACCACTGCGCCACCAGGGAAGCCCCTGCATTTGGTTATTAAGTCTTTTTTTTTTTTAAATATAGTGCAGTGCTTCTTGCAGCAGTCCCCAGCCTTTTTGGCACCAGGGACCGGTTTCGTAGAGGACAGTTTTTCCACAGATGGGGGTGGAGGGTGGGGTAGAGGGGATGGTTCAGGCGGTGATGCGAGCGATGGGGAGGGGCAGATGAAGCTTCGCTCTCTGGCCCACCGCTCACCTCCTGCTGTGTGGTCCGATTCCTAACAGGCCACAGACCTGTACTGGTCCACAGCCCTGTGGTTGGGGACCCCTGCTCAAGGGTAAACTCCCAGATCAGCAGCGTCAAGTTCACTAGGAAACTTGTCAGAAATGAAAATACTGGGGC
>NW_021703781.1:26296212-26459432 GCF_005190385.1 Monodon monoceros
CCCCACCCCCCCCTCCTCCTCCTCCTCCTTCCACCTTCAAAGCCAGTGGTGTTGCGTCTCTCTGATCATTCTTCCATAGTTACATCTCCCTCTCTGACCACAGCCTTTCAAGTTTCTCCCTTTTAAGGACTCATGTGATTAGATTGCACCCACCCAGAAAGGACAGAATGTCTGCCTCCTGGGTCTGTATCCGTAATCACCTCTGCAAAGTCCCTTTTGCTGTGTAAGGTATCATATTCACAGGTTCTGGGGATTAGCATGTGGACATCTTGGGGACCATTATGCTCTCTACTATATCTTCTCTCATTCTTTGTTCGGTTTCCCTTCTCTCACAGTGAAAACTCTTGACTTCCATCCATTTCAATATATTTGCACATTTCCTCTATCCTACAATATATACAAAATAATTTGAGAATTGTAACAACAATGCCACTAACGACAATAAGCCTGCTAAGTAAAGCTCAAGACTTCTTTGCAGTTTTTGTTGGTGGTGGTGGTGCTCTCAGGATACATCTCACTCGGGTGTGTAGTTGAAGTACAGTGTTCCAAAATTAATTTCTTTTTCTGTGTCATTATATTATCAATTTGGTATATGGTTAGGTTCATTTTTTTCTGTTTGTATCCCGTTTTAGGATTTGTTTTTTCCATCCTTTTTTTAAATTTTATTTTTAAATATGCAAAATATATGAATATAAAGAGAGATATATCCAGAGAAGTCCCATCCCAATACCCTCCCCCCTACTTTTACCTATCCACCACATATATCATTCTTAGTAGTCTATGGTTTACGCATTACCCTTTCTGTGTTTCTTTTTGCAAAACACATATGAACATTTTTGTTTATTTTTTAATCTTATTTTACTTCTTTGTTACTCAAAAGTAACTAAGTTTATGCACATTTTTTGCTCCTTACATTTTCACTTAGCTGAATATTCTGCATTTGTATCTATACCTATATCTCTCCAACAGTATATCTCTATCAAATGTTCATGGAAATCTTGAAAGAGGTAATTATTGTTTTAAAATATACCTTCTGTATTGTTCAACTTGTAACAAATATTATATTTGTGACTTAACATGACTAAAAAGAGAAATACAGAGAAAATGCCCCTTTCTTAATGCCTCTGCTCACTCACCTCATCACATCTTTTTGTTCTTGTTGTTTGTTTAACATTTTGTAGATAACATTATTATGGCAAATTTTATTGGAATTACCTTTATCTGACAAGTTATCTCCCTTTCTGGCCTGTTAGTTGCTCAAATGTAGAAAGAACCTCTCCTTTTCTTCTTTATTTTGGGTTTCATTGATTGTGCCTGGCACATAGGGCTTTCCCACTTACCTATGTTGCCTGAAATTCCATTAGAGATTTATTCAGTTGGTCTATTTTTTAATGTGTCTATTTTTTTAAGTAAAATATTTTATCTGAAGTGATGAAGCTCTATTTCATTGTCAGCTATTACCATCCTAATGTGAATTAGTCGATCAGAGAACTAGTTGTTTCTTAGAAAAGGTGTAAAAAAAGATGTGGACAGGCTTCTAAGAGAGGACAGTTATATTTTGATTCTGGAATTAAAACCCCAAGAAAGGCAAGAGGGTGTATGGGGATCATGAATATTCTAGGAGGGAAGGAGACAAACCAAGGAAGCAAAGAGAGGGTCATGTAAAAAAGGTCTATATTGCTGTGTCAACTATGTGAGCTATGCATAGCATAGAAAACCTGCTTAGATGAAAATAGGCATTATATTCATTGGGACAGAAGTAGCCGTTAGAGAGCATTTTCTGCAGATGCTAAGAAACTGCGGCCCAGAAGTTGACATGTTGTGCAGGACAGTTACTACAACCCAGGAACTAGAACCTAACCTTTGGACTCCAGCACACTTCCCAGAGTTGATATGCCCTTTCTTATGCTTCTAAAGGGATACTTGAGGAATCAGAGACCCCCACTGCCCTGAGGATGGCCTGAGCCATCTCTCCTCTTTGAGCCCATCGAAGTTGGGCTGCTGATCTCAGGACTGAAATATACTATATCTCCATCTTCCCTGACCTCCTTCAGTCAAGTCAGCTGTATTTGTGGAGGTGCATTGTTCAGTCTCAGAGCATAGTTTCACTTTAAAATCAATAAAGAAAAGTGAGCCAGTAAGGGGCACAGACTAAGTGCCCTCTGTATGAAGAGGTTTATCCTCTGCCACATTTCTGTTGAAATCCTAAGAAATGTGAAGAGGCTGGAGCAAAATAAAAACAGACTAAAAATTATGTCAGAGACCAAAATGCAGTAAGGTGACTGCACCTTTGGCAGGTAATCAAGAATTGGGTGACTTCGAGTTCTGACTTGGCATAATGGTGTCAACATATTCACACCAACACACACACCATGTGCACACACACCATGTGCACACACAACACACTTCTGTAGGAGATACACACACACAAAAAGGACCCACACAACATGTATAACACAATTCACAGCAAGACACACAGGGCACACATACAGCAGTACATATACAAGTACCATGTGCCCACATGTAACTCTCATGCACACGAAACACACACTTGTGCATACACACACGTGAAGTGGTTCTTGACTGGTTACTATAAAGATGTAACCCTTCCATCTGCCAATTTATCCACACATTTTTATTTTGATGACAAAAAAGTAGCAGTAGAGGGGAGAAAATCTCTTCATCAGAAAATTCAGTGGAAAAAAAATTCCCAAGACATTGTCATGTACTTCTGGTTATTTTTGGCGGTTAAGAGAATTATTTGAAAACAAAGAAGCCTTTCACAAAGCCTGTAAAATACAAAAGACTTAATAACATTTACATCTGTGTATCAGCCATGTCTGTAATGCGAGTCATGAATAACACATAAACCAGAGCACGGAAAGAACAGAAGTGCTCACACATCATTTAAAATCTGACCCACCCCATCGTCAGTGGAATCAAATACACAGCAGGAGCAGTTCCAGTTGACACACACACAATATAGTCATTGAAAATGAAAACATATTAATTATGTTCCTTAAGGTTAGGAGAGAAATGGCAGGATCCACTAACCTGTTCAACTTCTCTGTTGAAATTCTGTACCAAAAGGTACATCATGAATTGCTTCCTTACTTTTTAAGAAATTACAGAATAAGCATTTGTGTTTATTTGTCTTGTTTTATTGTTCATTTGAAATCTGCACTTGGGGCTCTGTCCTGCCTCCTTGCTGAGCTGAAAATGGGGGGAAGTTGGCTTAAGATCCTTGTTACAAGTGAGTAACTTGCAATAAAGGAATTCGTTGTTGAGCAGTGGTAGTTTAAAACAACAATACCTGCGGAACTCCAGGTGGTATATGTGGAAACCCACGCTGCTAGTGGAATAGCTGTCAGTTACCAAAACCTAGAGCTCGTGTAGCAACATGTTTGAAACACAGGGAAATCCTCTCTTATCCTGATTCCGCTAACACTCTGAGGCCCAAATTTGGAACTGTACCTTTCTAGATCAGTTCACCTGGCTCACACATTCTTTTTTATATGTTCTTTTCCATTATGGTTTATCATAGGCTATTGAATATAGTTCCCCGTGCTATACATTAGGACGTTGTTGTTTATCCGTTCTATTGTATATTGTTTGCTGGCTTTCACTTTGACGTTTGTTTAACGAACCTTTCCTCCTCTGGTTGTTTCCCCTTCTATCTCTAGGCCGCCTTCTGTTGGTGCCAGACCATCTCATGTGGGTCCTGAACAGCTTAAAATGAGCCCTGTAAATGTCAGGGAACCCCTTCCTCTTCTACTTTGTATCTCATTTCAGTGTGAAATTTCAAGCATCTCACAGTCGTCACTGCAGCAAAAGGTTAATAGTCATCTCTTTTTTATGTACTATAATGCTCAATTCCTAAGGACAGTGTTTCAGGGCAAGTTGAGTGTAATTGCTAAATAATACAGTCATTCTCATTTTAAAGGAGTAATACTTCCGTTCCCGATGCTTCTCCCTGGGTGTGTGTACGTGTGTGTGTATAGGCAAGCGTGGGTGAGACCTCCTCTCGGGGGAAGAAGCCACAGCCATCCCATAGGAGTTTGCACATTTAAGCATTTGGATTTTAAATGTGGTGCCACATCCTGAGTCTCTTAGGCGCTGCAGATTATGTGTAATAGATGAGCTGCATTTGCAGAGATGTGTGCTATACAGATGTAAATGTTATTATAGCTTTTATATTTTATGTTCTTGTTGAAAGATCATTTTGTCTTTGAATAATATGGCCGTTCAGTTTTTTGGAGGGGAGGGGGTTATCTTTAAAAGAGGATATGAAATGGATATTGCACATCATATATTTCTTAAAAGTAATTTGGAATTTTAGGGTCTGGGATTGGGGCTGACTGATACACTGCCACGATGAGATATAACCCCTGGAAAATAACAGCACCAGCACATGCCTGCATCTGTCCAATCTCATAATTCACTTTCACGTTGGATTATGGATGTCTGCGTTCAGTGAGTCTATCTTCCCTTTAGGTATTATTTCAGCCCTTTGAGATAATAAGGAAAGTTTAATTGCGTTGTTAATTGATTTTTTGCACAACATTATTACCTTGATTGATTGCAGAGTTGATGAAAATGTTAGACACAGGCAGCATGGAGTATCAGCCCAGGAAGGAGTGGGAGCCTTGTGGAGAATAGATAACCTTGATGTTAAGAGCTATATCCTTCAGATATGTCTTCCCTTGACATATTGATGGCCCTTGAAAAGGGAAAAGCTGATTGTATGCAGAATGCAATCATTAAACCCTCTTCAGCTCGCTGTTGATTAATTTGTTTTTTCCTGAAGGATCTAGTTATAGGGAAGGCCTCTCTTGTACCAACAGAAACCATTTTCTAGGCTCCAGCCTGTACTTAACCCTCTGGGTGCCGAGGAATAATGAGGCTGGCATGGCTAAGACAGGAAGATGGCCTCAGGGCGTTTAGAAGGAGGACTTGACTCTCAGACACCCTCACCCTCAGCAACACGTTCTTTCCCCCACCATAGTGCTTATTTTCCCCCAAATACCAATTCTTTCCAAATTCTAAGGCAAGGCAGCCTTTTATTGAGACCTGGAGTAGGATGAAATGGAAACTTCGGATGCCCAGGAAGGTTTATTATCCAGGCTTCCAGTGGTTTCTGGAGAAGACACGGCACTCAGGAGTTTTGTTGTACATTAGGTAAAACCTTGCATAAACTTGCTCCCATGATTGGTGGATTTGGTTCTTATCGGTGTGTGTGTGTGTGTGTGTGTGTGTGTGTGTGTGTGTGTGTGTGTAGGGGGGATTTGTATGTACCAGGATAAGAAGGGATTTCTGGAAACCGTTCATTATATTTTCAGTTACTCTTCTCCCCAGCCCTATGTAACTCTTACCAAGAAACGTTTATTGAAAGTTGTCATGGTAACTACAATCCAGAGCCATCCTCATGGTACCAAAAATCAGGTTGATTGATCAGCTGCATGACTGATGATCCATTGGACTCCTTCCCTCTTTCCCTCTCCCAAGCCCACACCACTTCATCCATAGCTGCCCCATCCTGGGCAGAGACTGAGAGGGCAGGCCTTATGGGGAAAGGAAGTTGTCTTGGTCATCTACAGAAGGATGGAAGCTTATATATGTGCAGTGACTCTAGACAGCCCCTATCTTCTAGGGAGAAGGGTGGAGTCCCCCTTCCCCTCTCCCCACCCCCACTTCTACACTTCTAACTCGTGGAGCATTCTGACTTCTTTTGCCCTCTTCTTCCCTGTCCCCAATACTCATTTAAACCAAATTTTAATTGTATAGCATTGTTGGAGGCCTACCAAGAATTACATCATCTTCCTGGGGTCCTGAGCCCCACAGGAGAGGTCACGTGGGCTTCGGGGCAGAAGAGAGACAGCTCACAAATCTCCTAGAGCCACGTTGTAGCCTGCAGATGGAAATCACACTATGGTCCAAAGCACAGTTGCTCCTCCATCGGCCACCCCCGCCTCCATTCGGAGTCTTTCTTTGGCTGAACTAACGACTGGCGCTCGGGGAGTCTAATATCCACGGAGTCTGGGCCCTCAATTACTGTAATGGCTTATAATGAGATTTTGGCCAAGTAGCAGGTAGCAGGTTATTACTTCCTGCTCAGCATGGGCAATGTCTACGATGTTAATTTGTGTGGCCGAATGTGGCTCAGAGCTGGGCATCAAACTGTCAGAGCCAGATGTATTCTATTAGGTGGGAGGCTCACATTGGCCCACGGGCAATTTTTTTTTTCAATATGGAGGCATGTTAACTCACCGCAGGGTGAATCTTGACAAACCCAAGCCAGCCAAATAAAAGGGGTAATATTCCAAGCCATCAAAGTAGTATGTTCCAGAGACAGATAACACCTGGTGCCACCCACTGTCAGCAATGTCTCTCTGACCCACGCCATTCCATCGATAGGCAAAAAGTATACCCCTCTTAATATAGCTGGAGAGACTCTGGTGCCTTCATTAAGTTTTAATGAGCCTGACCCTAATGAAGACCCTTATAATATGCTCTTCTGTTGTTTACTTTGTCTTTATTTTGGCAAGAAAAAAAAATGTTCAAGAGGTTCATATTGCTCGTTTAAACTGCTTTCTGCTATTAATTCTTAGTTAACCTATAGTTTCTTTCTTTGGTGTTAGCATATATATATATATATATATATATATATATATATATATATATATATACGCTTTTTGTCCAAAGCAGGTTAGAGGTTGGGGAGTTGAAGATCAAGAAGTAATGAAAAATATTTTGGCATTTTGCAGTGAGAATTGCTAGTGCCCAAGAATTATGCTGTGCTCCCTGCAATGACATACTTTTAGTTATTTTTTTGTAATGCTGACTTCTTTCTGTTAGATCATATATCAGCAGATTCTCTTCGTTTTCCTTTTGGAGAAAGCAATTTAAAGTGTCCTGGAATTAGGAAAGATTATAGTAATATCAGTACAGGAAAAGTTTGTTTGGAGTCTAATGAAGGGCAGATGGAGGCTGGACTAATGGGCCTAAGAAGGAAGGTCTTGTCCTCAGTTCTTGCAGAGTTTGAATTATGACAGACCCGGTTGTTACTGGGTCTGCTTAATTTTATTTGAGAGGTTCTTTTTTGCAGCTTGAAGAATGAAAAAAAGAAAAAAAAGCAACTTGTCTTTATTTTCAATGACTCTCTTGAGAAATTTTAGCCTGAAGAACCAGACAGAACTGTGGATGTTTTCTCCCCTTTTGATGTGAGCTTTCTAATAGGAACAGACCTGAAACCCAAAAGCAAATTTCTGCTTGAGAGCAAAGCCAAAATTCCCATTCAAACTCTGCAGGAGGACCCCCGCTGCTCACATTTGTTCATATAAGATTCTGTCATTTTAGAGGGAGGCTAAAGACTTTCTGGGAAATTTTTTCTGCAAGTTCTTTTTTCTTAGACTTCATAAATTATGGTTTGTAGGTTCAGTTCCAATCTACTTATCCAAAAAACTCTTTTCTTCTTTTCTTCTGTTAATGTAATCTGCACATCACTTAAATTTAAACTTTCATGATTTTTGTTTTATATTAAAGAGCCGGAGCAATCTATTATTAATTATTATTTTAGGTATGGTTTGTTTTCAGGCTGCTGTTAGGGAGACAGTAAAACCTCCATTCACTAAAACTCGATACACTAGGAATCTCAGTCAACCGGATTTTTATCTCTGAATTTGAGTGGTGTTGATTCTACAAGAAGAAAAACTGATGTCAAGAGTTATACTTTTTTAAAAAGGGAAAAGGGGGCCCTTTTAGGTTGTCCTAGAACATTGTTTCTTAAAGTGTGGGCCCCTAATCTGCAGCATCACTACCACCTGGGAACCAGCAAAAATGCAAATTCTTGGCCCCAACTCAGACCCCTTAAACCAGAGACTTTGGGGTGGGGCTCAGCAATCTCTGTTTTCACAAGCCTTCCAGGTGACCCCATGCAGGGGAAAGTTGGAAAATCGCTGACGTGGAGACAAGCCATGCAATTCCTCCACCTGTCAATGTCCAGGAATGTGTAGCAAACTCTGGGGTTCAGAAGAAGTATTCCGAGATCCTTTCATCTCTTCTACAATGACAAGCAATCTATTGAGTATCTCATGAAGCATGGGTGAAAAGCCATCATTTCTGCCCTTGGGGAGCTCCTATAAAAAAGTGGTCTTAAGACCTTGAGAAATGTTCAATGAGCAGTCTTCCCACCCTAGTGAAACCTCTGAACAGTATCATCCTCACTGTAAATCCTCAAAGAACTCCTCATGGAGTGGCATGGACATATATACACTACCAAATGTAAAATCGATAGCTAGGGGGAAGCAGCCGCATAGCACAGGGAGATCAGCTCGGTGCTTTGTGACCACCTAGAGGGTGGGATAGGGAGGGTGGGAGGGAGAGGCAAGAGGGAGGGGATATGGGGATATATGTATATGTATAGCTGATTCACTTTGTTATACAGCAGAAACTAACACACCATTGTAAAGCAATTATACTCCAATAAAGATGTTAAAAAAAAAAAGAAATCCTCATGGGTGGTCACCATGAGATATCTAGTAAGACAGTAAAATTGAATTTGGTTTTATATAGTGTTTCATGTGTGAGAGAAAACTGAGGAAAAGTTTCTACTGAACCACGAATTAATGAGATAATTTAATTAATTAACTGGAACCCAACATTTCCCTACTGGCTAGTCAATCTCATGACTGTTACATTAGGAAAGTCTACAGGAAGAAAGTGTGAGAGCCTGTTTGCTTCACTGACCACTCAAGCGGGTTCTCGGCTGACACGGAGAGTCACACCTGGACTCCACTTTCCTCTAGTCCAGTAGATCCAATTTTTGTTTACTACCTTCTCTGATGGAATCCACTCATTTATTTGAATTCTACAGATTCTCATTTAAAATGCCATTCCCTAGAATGTCATGCCTTTATTGCTGTTTCAAAAATAACATGTTTGAAATCCCTGGAAACCCATGAATACCTCTTTCTCCTGAAGGGAGGTGGTCATTTGTTGTTCTAGGCGTGAAAATAATCACTAGCCCATGGGCCAGAGACCAGTGATAGGGACCACATGATGACCAAAACAGAAGCTGGAGTTATGATTTTATTTTTATTTGAGTAGTTTCTACCTCTCTTTTCTTTCTTTCTTTGTTTCCTAATTTTTTATTGGAGTATAGTTGATTTACAATGCTGTGTTAGTTTCAGGTGTACGCAGAGTGAATCAGTTATACACCTACATATATCTATTCTTTTTCAGATTCTTTTCCCATATGGGTTATTACAGAACATTGAGTAGAGTTCCCTGTGCTATTCAGTAGGTCGTTGTTAGTTATATATTTTATATAGAGTGGTGTGTGTGTGGTAATCCCAAGCTCCTAATTTATCTACCTCTCTTTTCTGATTAACCTGGACATATACTCAGAGAGGGACGACAACAGCTGTGGGTAGGAGGCAGCCAGGATTTGCTTGGGTAGAGTACATACGCTTTTTGTATGTTTTATTGATGCAGGTTTTATTTAATTCTTATGTTTTTCACTTTTTTCACTATCAAATGAGGATTAGTAACTCCATGCCCTTGAGTGGCATATTTCCTTTTGGACTTGCCTGATAAAAATCTTTTTCTAAGAAATGTGGGAAGCTATCTCTGTTTATCTTTGCGTGCTTCTTTACATTTATGCAGGTGATATGCAAATTTCCCCAACTCCTGAGCCTAGAAGATTAATTAGAGCAATTGATAGTAAAGAAAATTAGTCCCTGAAATCGAGATCAGAGGCATCCAAAAAGCGGGGGTGGGGGGTGGGGGGGGGGGGGGACTGAGGGGGTGTCTGGGAGCCCCATTCCCAGAAACCCTTCAGCACAGATTGAGCAGTCATGACATATTGATCATTGCAGAACCTATAACTGGTGACTGAAAGCACAGTGTGACTTTAATGGCCCTCTCTGAATCGTTGCCGTCGTTTATTTATTTATTTTTTTTTTAAGCAGCTGTTTTTCCTAAATTCATGCTGCCCTCTAGTGGCCATGCTCCCAACCTCACTTGAAAGGTGGCAAAGATGAATGTGGAGATAATGGTGGGAATGGCAGAGGTAGTGAAAGGGGGAAATTGTTTTCTTTTTTCTCTCCTGTCTGAAAAATTTCTGAGTTCCTTGGTCAAAAACTAAGAAATAAAAATGAAGCTGTACCACTTGACCACTGTCCATTTTGACTGACAGCCTGGTTTGTGGGACGTCCATCTTTGAGCAGCACTGAGGGAACTTCATGAATCTGAACTCATTTGCATCCCATCTTGGTGTGCACTTTGGAATCCAGGCCATCTCAGATCCATTAAACCCCACTTAGAATAGGGAGGTGGGAGAGGGGAACACACTCACACCACATGGCTTTGAAGATTCGTTTCCCCCGTTGGAAAAGTAGGTAGGAGTCAGCGTAAGTCAGGTTGTGGATCTTTGACATTCTCCTGTCCTAAGGGCAATCCTATAATTCAGAGGGATTTGAACTAGAAAGGTAGCATTGCTGGGACTTCCCTCATGGTCCAGTGGTTAGGACTCCACGCTTCCACTGCAGGGGGCACGGTTCGATCCCTGGCTGGGGAACTAAGATCCCACAAGCAAGTAAGAAAGATAGCATTGTAATTGTTTAGTGTCTGGTCAGGTACTGTGACTTTGGGGAAGCCACTTAGAACCTCCTCTTCTCCTTAACGAAAATGAAGATCTTTAAATTCTGTCCCAGGGAGAATTCTTCAATACGTTTAAAGAAATACTTTCAAAGAAAATTTTCCTATTCTGTGTTCAAGCTTACTAGGAAGTACAGCAAAATAATGAAGTGTCATAGGAGTGTAAAAGTAAACCATTGTTTAGGAAGTCAGAGTGAAAACTGTTTCTGGCTTCATTCTTAACTGGCACAAAAAAAATGTAACCTGAGAATAAAAGCCAAAATCTGGATTGCTAAGAAGATTTAGTAGTGGTGGGTTGTTGGTTGTTTTTCTTGTTTTCGTTTTAGTTTGGTTTGGTTTTGTGGAGGAGGGATGTTGTTGGAGCATGGAAATAGTTACTGTGGTGTTTGACTGCTGATACTTACATATTCCTCCTTGACTGAAATATAGCATGTGTTGAGGTAAGAGCCAATCATATTACTGATGTTCAAAACCAGGAGTAAGGGAGCCCACCCTCAGATCTGGAATTCTTTCCCATCCGTCTGGCCTACCCAAACGACCCCCGGTACAAAATAATTGAAAAAGCGTCGACGGGCTTCCCTGGTGGCACAGTGGTTGAGAGTCCGCCTGCCGATGCAGGGGACACGGGTTCGTGCCCCGGTCCGGGAAGACCCCACATGCCGCGGAGCGGCTGGGCCCGTGAGCCATGGCCGCTGAGCCTGCGCGTCTGGAGCCTGTGCTCCACAACGGGAGAGGCCACAACAGTGAGAGGCCCGCGTACCGCAAAAAAAAAAAAAAAAAAAAAAAGCATTGACATCTGAGGAAAAGCATGTTGACTCTGTTTCCTTTCCAGGATTCACATCATGGAAACATCGCTGCCCCATAACTTTTAAATCTGTCAGCTTAATATTTCCTCGAAGTGGAGAGGACATTGAATGGCCTGGTCAGGTCTGGGTAGGGCCACAGTATCTGCAGCTGGAGCACAGGGACCAGGGACTCACGCCGGGACAGCAGCTCTGGTTACGAGGGATCCGCTCAGAGGTGCAGTTCTCTCTCGGACTTGCACCCGATTTCACATTTCCCACTAACAGGTTATGTGAGGGAGAAACTGGCCCTGCATTTTTTTTTTTTTTTTAATCCTCTCCTCCCTCCTTCCCCCCTTCTAAAATGGCAAGCCTCATTTCACCTGCCCTGGGAGTCCAGAGTGTATTTTCCACAGGCTCTGGCTTGTCACATGACAACTTGTCTGCCGCTCACGTGACTATTCCTGCAGCCTCCCTGGGCAGGGAGATTGGCTTCTCGGCCTTGCATTCCTCTCACCTCCAGTAGAGATTTTGCCAGTATACTTTCCCCACTGACTGGTTTCCTTCCCCTGCTTTTTTCTTCCTTACAAACACGTGAGTGAGACTTGACAAGGCCCAGCGTTTGTCTAAGGAGGCCATATAATCTGCTCTCTCAGTGGAAAGTTTAACCTTAAGTCGAGCCTCACTGGAGGAGGCCGAACATTGGGGCCCCATGTCCTTATCTCAAAGGGATACGGTGCCTACATTTGTGTCAGCTTTCTTCCAGGATATCCAAATCTTTGCTTTGGTAGCTCCTACTCTGTTTTTTGAATGGTGCTTGGTAAAAAGCAGCGTAACATAACCCCACAATTTATTTCCTCTCTTGCATCCAGAATACTTACATTTGTCCTGTGTACTTTTTGTGCTAAAAATAAATAGAAACCACCATTTACTTGAATCTGTAATAAACTGACAGCAACTAAACCTGCACATCATATAATTTATTATGGATGAAAAAGTGACCGAAGATTTATATCTTGTCAGTATATTGAAAACTGCACAAATTCACGGGAAGGAATTAGCCTTTGTAGAAATAATGAAAACAAAATAAAATTGAAGTGAACTGAAACGACACACAATAAAATGTGTTGTCTGAATTTCAGCAGAGGACTCAAGTCTTCCTGTCACAATTTAGATCTGCAAAATTTTACTCAAGGAAATGTAACCTTGTGAAAATAAATGACTTGAAGAGATTTAGAAGGTAGAACCGGTAAAATTTGATATTCGCCAAAAGCTGATGGAGGACTTTCACCCTAATGTAAAAAATCACATGGAAAAGAATTGATCCCATTGAAAATAAATTCAATAAAAGAGAAATGAAAATGTTCAAAATAGAATATGGTTTAACTTTGAATTTAAAAATTAAGGAATTAAATTTGTGAAATGTAGTAGTAACTATTTCTACAGAAAGTAGTAACTAATTTCTAATTAATTTCTAATTAGTTCTGAATAAATAATGCTTTCTGAAAGAAAAAGTACCAGGCTAGTTTATGTGTTATATTCATAAGCCTGAAGCCAAACCATCCCGGGGGGTCAAAATGGCAGAATTCAAATGTCCACCATTGCAAAATATCAGGGTCAGCAGAGCAGGGTGAGAATACCCGACCTGGGGTTGTTTTGTATAATAAAGGAGAAGAGCTCAAAAGAGTGAGCTCATTTGAGAGACTAGGCAACCTCCCTCGAGCAGTGTTGTTTGACGTGGTCACTGCAGTACTTAGCAAGGACGGTGTGCCCACCAGTCCACGGAGAAGACAGCAGGTGCCCTTATAGACGTTTTGGGGTTTAGCAAGCATTGCATGACCGTGGCACCGCATTCCAAGCTAAGCTGCAGATTATAAACTGAGACGCTTGCCTGAAATCATGCTCAGCTAGTATGGAAGGAAGTCCTGCTTTCTTTGTCTTCTCTACCCTTCCATGGGTCAGGCGGAGAGCCTTTCCCTGTTTCATTTCCAACCTAAGGCTTCCCAGATGTGTCTGCAGATGAAAGGAAAATATGCCCCTCCCCACCCCCGTGGAGGATGGACTTTGTCCTTCCCCCAGAACTGCTCCTAAGCAGCCTCTTCCCTTAAGACCATTTTAAAATCTCTCTTCATTTTGCCTTAGTGTTTAAGTAGCTTACGCTGAAGGAGGATGTTGTCCCAGGAGCCTGTAATTCTGCAGGCTCTGCTAAATCCTGTGCGATGTCCACAGCAGAGTCCATCACACAGGCTGGCCTCAGGGTATTGCTCCAGCCACTTCTCAAGGTCATAAAACATGGGTGTTTGTTCCTTCCCAGTTCCCAGTTTACTCAGGACCCGCACATAACAAAGTCCGAGGAATGTGCTTTCTGGGGAACGTCCTTTCTCCTGTGTGATGTTTACAGCTCTTAAGCCTGGATGATAACGTTCAGTCCACTGCTCTCTTTCCCACCAGACATCGTGATTGCTTTGTTTTTGTGGGAGGAAAGTGTTGAGCATAAAAACAACACTAGTGCTGAGGAATTGAGGCTGTTGCCTTCTGTTACTTTGCCCTCTCCTTTAGTAAGGCAAGCATTTAAGCGGTGTATAGTTTTTAAAAATTTCAAATGCCTGTCGTCTTAACAGAGGTTAAAATTGAGTGTTTAACAATTGAAATTCCTTACTTTGTGGATTCTGTTTAAATTGTGGTATTTAATGGTATTGATTAATGTATCTATTCAAATATTTATTGAACACCTCCTTGGTACTAAGCACTGTTTCAACCACCTGGTGTTAGAAATTGGGGAGGAGGGATTATTGTAGAGGTGACATGTTAATGGTATGTATGGTGTCACGTGGAACCTTCCATAATAGACAGGAAGGCTCTCTGAATACTCTTTCCGTCTCTGGGCCCACCTACTTCTTCACAACACTGTCATCACTCTTCAGAGGCCGTGAAGAGGCTAGTTCCTTGCTTTCCTCATACAGATTGGAGAACAGGAGTTCCGTGAGGAGCCCCCTGCCCCTTGCCTGTTTTGTAGCACTAGTTGGAAGGTGCTAGTGACCACAAACAGATTAAAATCTGTTTGTCGTTGCACAGTTACACTTACAAACCTTTGTGATAATAGCGTATAAAACAACGATTACCGAAACTAACATTAATAGTGATAATAAAATTGATATTTTACTTTTTCTGTTTTACAAATATGAATTTATTGGTCCAACCCATACTCCATCATCAGATAAGTTTTCGCATTTGTATGAGTAAAGATGATTATTCTTTCACAGCTAAAATATTAATGGTAGACCACTTACTCTGATATGTAGTCTTTAGTTCTGCTGAATATGGAGTTAGAAGACTAGAGCTTATGTCAAAGCTAGGGAGATATAGGCTAATTAGTGGTAAGCACTTCCCAGCTCTGGGTATGAAATACAGGTTGCAGGAAAGTTAGTGGAAATTCTTTCCTTGGGGATTTTGAGGTCCAGCAGAGCTCCCCTTCTATATCTAATGGGAAAATGGACTGGATGGGTTTCAAGAGCTGCCTTGGTCCAAATCAAATTTTGATTAACTGACCACTGGCTCTGCCTCCTACATCAGGCAATATGGTACCTGGCGTCCTTATCTTCATAAGGGAAACATTCAGAAATGCTAAATCATCTGTTTCAGAACTAAGGTGGAAATCTGGGATACCTGGCCCCTTGCCCTCATTTTACAAATGGAGAAACCAGCCCAGTGAGGGAAAGGTATGTGCACATGGTCACTTAACTGTTAGGGGTAGAGCTGGATTTAAATACAGGCCTTTCTCCACCTCCCCTTACTAAATAGATGGTAGGGTGAGGCTATCCAGAAGGTCAGGGAGTCCTGAGGTGTTTGCTGGACTCTGCATGGCTGTGCAAAGACGTCCTTCCCAGGACACTCAGGGTTTTCCTTAATATTGTCCCTGCCACCATCACAGTGGGGCATCTAAGAAAAGAGGCTGATTCCCACCCCCCGCAGGCAGCCCCAAGGTCATAACTTAACCTGTATAAGTAGAACACTCATTCCAGTGAGGGGAAACATCTAAAAGAAAAAGGACCTCTTTAAAACAGATTCTTCCCAGTACATTTTTTTCCATAACTATAGGTTTAAGAACTTACGGCAATGGCAGAGCCGGCTACTTAAGAAAAATTAGGGGCCTCATTTGGCAGGAGAGGATTCCCGAGGGGACAGGGCACTGTCATTTTTCCAGGGCCTCCCAAAAGAAACCCCCCACAGACAGCTACATGTCAGCCTGATGCATGGCAAGCCTGCTTCGTTTATTATGGGCAATGCCAGATATTTTAATTAAAAACACTACATACGCCATTAAATGTGTTGTTCCCCTTCTAGTCCCAAGACGTGTAGAGTTCAGGGAGACACAAACAAGGGAATGCATTGCAGATGTACACAGAAACCACCGCCTACCGAGTCACCACCCGCGGGTTCCCGAATTCCAGCCTCGGAGCGCCTCCCTGTCAAAATGTTCTTTGCAAGCAAACTGTTTCCTCTGTAAATTTTCTCAGTTTATGGCAGTTGCCGTGTTGGAAGGAGGAAGGCCAGGGTGAGAGCAGAAGAGAGAAACCCACAGTCACCACGTGCCTTCATTTATGAGCAGCTCCTATGAGTTTACAAATAACCTTCGTGATAAGTGAAGTCTTATGGCCACACATGGGACTGGGCGGGGTTTTTTTCCCTCCCTTGTTAATGTTATTTACTTACTTATTTATTAAATACAAAAGTCCCATTTGGGGGGGTAATCCCTTCTGAGCTGTGAGCTCAGGTAGGCGTCTCAGTGGAGGCAACCACCTGGTTAATTTAAGCAATCGTAGGCGGTTCAAGTTCAAAAATCTCATCTGATTTTAACTGTCACTAGCCGGCCCCCCTGTCTCCCCAGGGGAGCAGCGACAGCAACTGGATTTCATTGTCGGCTGCCAGGCTGTCCCCGCGCCTCCTGGAGGAGCCCGCAGACTGAGTGCCTTCCCTTTCCGGATTTTATTCAAGGTGACAGCTCCTCACACGTTGGCGCTCTGATCACCCCAAGTAGCCGGGATATCGGTGGGGGATGAGTGTGGTCCTCCTGCAGAGCCCAAATTTAGATTGACTGAGGTCATCCTCGGGCCTCGTGACCCCAGCGCTCTGACAGAACAGGGCTGCCAGGAACTTGGCCACGACAGCGAGTTTTGTAATGATGTCTGGGGAGAAACGTTCTGCTGGAGAAGGCGAAGAAGACCCCAAGTGCTAGGGAGTGATGTCAGCTTTCGTTAGCGGGGCAGACAGCGTTAGAATATCCTTGGCATAATATGGCTTTGGTATCTCTGTCAGCATCTCTGTTTTCTGTCACCACACACAATCCTGGGCCTGTCTCGAGCCCTGACACTGTCTTTTCAGATCAGGTTATTGCCAGCCCAGAGATGCGTTCTGCCCCCCACCACACAGCCCCTTTGTTTGAAGTCGGCCCTCCTGTCATTAATGCACTCGATGTCTATTTAAATCTGAGGGTGAGCACGGTATCTGTTTTCCCGTCAAGAGATCATTGACAATGTTAATACCTCATGTCCTTGCCTCGTTTTCCAAGCTCTGACACTTTGCCACAGTCTCCTGCATTCATCAAACAGCCCTCTCTCACCAGGGTGTCTATAAACATTCTTGCTTCCAGGCCCAGAGGAACAGGGCAGGCCTTAAAAAGGACTTTTTTCAATGCTGATCAGAAAGCAGGGCTGGGCAGTGTGGCTCAGAACATGTCACCTTCCTCCACATTATGGCCCATGTTCAGGAATATCCAGCCTGTTTCCAGAAGGGCACTTGCTGTCCAGGTTGTATCTAGACTAGGCAAGGTCTGCAGTTGAGGTTTACCATGGAGAGAGCACAGAGAAAAGAATTCAACCCAGAATGTGCTGGAGAGTTTCCCGGAGCAAACGCACCCGCTGGTGTGTTGTGTGTGCGTGTGTGTGTGCGTGCGTGTGTGTGTGTGTGTGTCTGCCTTTCCTTCTCTTCTATGTTCTTTATAATACTTGACAGCCCTATCCATTCCTTTTTATAAAAATTCCTGCTGTCCTGGTGCTGTAGAAAGAAATTAACATCCCTCGGCCTCATCCTTCCAGATTCTTGAGGGTTTATTGGAATCAGTTATGTTCAAGGAAGCCCCTTGCAGATTTTCAGAGACTTCTGAAACACTCCCACCCAGGCCTGCAGGGGATGCTGTTCCTGGAATGCAGCCTCCACGGCCATGCCCACAGACCCGTCCTAGCATTGGTGACAATATTAGCACAACTCCAGGTGCTACGTAATTCAGCACAATAAAGGGAACAGCTCAGTGACAACCACCAAAAGAATAATTTAGGCCCCAAGAAGGGTCTCAGGGAGGTTTCATCCAAGCTCAATGTTTCCAGGCTCCAGACCAATACTGAAAAGCAGAACTTGGGGGTTGGGGGCCAAGGAAAAAGCATAGCCAAAGGGGAAGAGTGGTCCACAGTGAACTTGCTCAGGGGACCATGGCAGGAAATGGAGGTGATGACAGCCAGCTCACGGCCCAGTCTGAGGCCATGGAATGATGTCATCCCCTCCCTATTGCCAGCTTGCAGAGATTCTGAGACCCCAGCAATTCTCCACTTTGTCCCAAGCCGTCTGAACCAAGGAGCATCTGCCTTGTCATTAAAAGTTTCTGAGAGTCATTTTTAATCCATGTTTAAGAATACGGTCTACAGTTCTGTAGTGGAGAAACATCTCCTGTACAATGACCGAAGTATTTACCACAAAGGACTTCTGATTTGAAGAACCTGAATAATTTCAAGTGCTGATTTATCCCAGATGAATAGTAGATGGTGGTTGCTGGTTTCACACTATCGTCAAAATAATGGGGAAGAAACATGTATATAGAAAGCTATTTTTACAGACAGATTTGTAGCTCATGAGTTTATGTTTTATGTACACTTCTTTGGGTTGTTTCTTTTTTTTCTGGTTATGCACACTTCAGAGACTCACAGAGTATTAGTAATAAGACAATTCCATGAAGCTGAATTTTAAGTTTGTTTTTCTAAAATTGAAAAAAACCCAAGGTGGCAAAAAGCAAATTGTAGTTACAGATATTTTCTTGGAAAAACTGATGTTTACTTAATACTTAATACTAAGTACTAATACTTAGTACTTAATACTGTCAAAATAACTGTGGCAGGTGATTTCTTATAGATATTTAGAATAAATATTGAGTTGATTGAAAGGTTTGGCCTTATTCTAGGGGCATTGTTTATAGTTAAGTCCTCTTATGATCTCCGTGAATGACAGGAAAGCTGTATATGGAGCCACAAAACTATTTAAAGTAAAACTGAAGATGAAAATCAAGTGCATTCCAACCTGAGAATACAGTTCAGGATTCCCCTGTAAGAAGAAGGATTCCCCTGTAAGAGGAAGCCATTTAATGTCAGAGGCTCCGTTACTTTCCATGTGGCATTTTGTGAATACCACAATTCTTCCTTAATCATCCATTATGTACTTGATGTCTGCTGGGATTTGGAAGGTTCTCTCTGGAAATTAACAAAATTGATTCATGATAAAGAATTTGAAAAGAGCCACATTCTGGGAAGATTGTTTTATATCTTTTGTTTGGGCTGGGCCCATCTTTAAATTCTAAATTTTCCATTTTTAGAAATTCTACCAAGAGAACTTGGAGAGGGAAGAGGGCTTTGCTTTGTTTTGAGAAGTAATTGGCCAAACTAGAAAATTCTCTAAAATGTGGAAAAGAAATCATGCAGGAAAGTGTTATTCCTAGGAGCCTGTGCTCTGGTGACATTTTATTTGAATGTCAACTCTGAGGACAAGAAAATAGGGTCCTTCCCTTCTGGGGCTTAATCCATTTGCTGCCACCCATGCATGTGATCTGTGATTGTGTTGTATTTCTGCCTTGCAGCACCTATGTTTTCTTGCTATACTACTTGTGCCACCTGTAATGATGTGTATCTTTTTATTTGCAGGTATCCTGGGGAAATGTCGCTATGTTTACTATGGGAAAAACTCAGAGGGCAACAGGTTTATCCGCGATGACCAGCTCTGAAGGCAAGTTCTGTATGCCTTAGCCAGTGACATGAGAATAAAAGAAAAAAGGGAAAGCAAAAATAAAGAAAAAGCTAAACGAAAAGACAATGGCCCACATCGCTTTTCTGTGGGAAAGCTATGACGTCAGCTTTTGGTACCTTCTGCTGACTTTGCCAGGCCTGTCAAGATCATCCTTCTGCCTTAGACTGAGTGGTCACATAGAGATTGACATGATTGCCCTTAAGCAGGTCTCATCCACCACAGTGACAGACAGCGGTGGTGAAGCACCAGGGCTGACAGGATGAACACCATGATAGATTGCCTGGCCCCTCCACTGCTCACAGGGGAGCAGAGGTCACACCTGGGGCCTCCCTAAGCATGCTCAGTGGCTTTAGTCGAGTGAGCGAGACTGTGTCTTTAGCTTGCCTATTGAGTAGAGCTCCTCCTAATACCATCGTGCTGTGGCTTTATTTTTAGTGAAAGAGTCCCAGTTTAAAGGAAGGCTCTACTCCCTTATTTCCCTTAAATCTTAACGTCTTGTATTCTGCATGGTCCCCTCCCACCCCACCCCCATCAGCCTTTAGCATCTTTATCACGGGCAATGCATTTCAGTTTGCAGTTTCTCAGAGAACAGAAGAGGTAAGTTCTTAGACACGTTGTGCGTTTATGGTGAGCTTTGTGTTCTTAGCATTCGTGTATTGGAGTAAATTGCTTTCCCTAAATCCCTGACTACAAAAACATGGACTTTATCATATTTTGTTCACTTAGAAATCCACTTCTTGCCCTGAATACTAGTCAGTGTCAGGCATCTTTCACAACACCGGGTTCTGGTTGTACCAAAGGCTCTTATTTATTTATTTTTAACCACACACCCTCCCAGCTATGTCTATGGCCATATGTGTGTTTGAAGCTGGCTTGCTCCTTTGGGTGCTATTTACAGGGAGTGAGGTGACAAAAGATAGAGTGATAGGTCAGGAAGTTAAAAAGGAGAGTGAAGACTGCAGATAACACTCACCAGACCAGACAGTTTTTAATAAAAGGCACAAAGCCCTTTGAACTTGGTATATTCCTCAGAATCTCTCAGAAATGAAATCCACAGCTTGTGAGATGGTCTTTGTGCACCTTTGGCTCTATTCCAGCCCTAATGTTACAAGGAAAGTAAGCGTGATCATACTGGTTGGGTGGCTGTAATTCCATTTAAGATACTGGTACACCAGTAGAAGATGTTTGAAAGGCTTCTTGCTCTTGGCACAATAGCGTTTATTTTTGCTTTTATTTAGACCAGGTTCATTGTCCTGGGTCTCCCAGTATTCGGTTAGTTTGAGGACAGCAAAACATGAAAGAGAATCCTTCCCAGTTATAGATACCAAATGACTAGAGAGCTGCTATGGTAAAAGTCTTTAAAGACTCAGAACCCGCAAAAATCACTGGAAAATAAAATATTTCTAAAAACAAAAGACTCAGAACCCCTGAGACACCCAAGAAGAACCTGCTTTCTCTGTTTTAGTCCATTTACATGGCCTCTGGCCTACTGAGTCAACACAGTCCTTGAATGACTTGCGCTGGGGCTGGCAGCAGTCCGTCTTGCAGATTACACAACACTTGGTGATCAGTTATCGAGACAAATTTAGATGGAACTCCTTAAGACCATTAATTATTAGAGGATATTGAATGTTTGGCTTTATCTCTCAAATCCGTTAATAACCAGAGTCGAGTACCTTTGCTCTGTTTGATCTACAAAACAGCATTGGGATAATGCTTTAAATGAGTTGTATTCAGTCCCACCCTGGTTCTTTGTTTGGAAGCACCAACACATGTTTTGTCCATGGCATATTATGGGCAGCCAGAGTTCTGTGCAAGGGCAGCTAGACTAGTCCAATGTCACATCCAATCTAGCAGCACATATATCCTTGTCTTTATAAAAGGCTTTAACCCTGCCTCAAACAATAAAAAAGCACTTGTGAACTGACCACAGAATTTTTCCATCTTTATTTTTCTTACTTGTTTACTTTTCTTAATGTCAGAACCATTTGTATCATGCACAGGAATGTCTCCCTCAATGCGAGCTTTGGAGGCAAAAAATATTTTTGGAGTGAGTTATTGACCACACTGTTTCCCTCTCTTTGGGTTGTTTATTTTCTTCCAAAATGGTGTAATAACTTTAACTGAGATTAGCTTTAATTATAATTTACGTAATGGCCCTCACGACAGTATATTCATCTTAATGATAGAATTACAGTGAGTTTTGTTACGCTTAAAAGAGGGATAATGATAATGAACTTGTATTGGGTTGTTTACAGTTCCACTGTTTGTTAAGCAAGATTTTCTGTGCTTGAGCTAGATTTTGGTCTGAATTGGCAGAGGGAGAAGCAATGTGGCATGCTTATCTTAAATCTCTAGGAATTTCCCAAATGTTGTATTTCAAAGTAGAGAATTAAAAGGTAATAAATTCAATGCAAGCTCAGACATATTTCATACCCCCTTTCACCGCTTGGTCTTTCTGCTTTTGACCCTATTCCACTGAGCTTTTTCTTTGGGGATCATGGTGCCAAGCATCCCTGTGTCCTCTCTCCCAGGACACCCATCTGACTTGAGAGCCCCCTACAGTACAGGCTGTCCTGGGAGTCCTCTGTTGCCTCAGCAAAGTCAGGGCAGACTGTCTCTTTCCTAAGTAATGTAATTTTATAGAACAATTTGTTCCTTGAGGAATAATGTTTTCAATTGTGGGGAATCCTATTAAAAGTACAACTATTACAATCATTTGCTTTTACTTTTACCAGCCGTGCTCATAAACCCTCCATCTGTTTGTTGCTTTAAATAGAGGAACATTATAAGAGATTATTACTCGATCAGGCTGCACGTCTGAATGTGGTGCATTTTCACACATTCACGTGTGCTGAGGAATACAAGAAAGAAAGCCACAGATTCTGGATGAAAGGATTTTTTGTTTGTTTTGTTTTGTTTTGTTTTGTCTCTGTGTGTGTGTTTTCCAGCAGAGATGTATCTTGCACATTTTCCAGGGAAAATGTCTTTCTTGCTGCTTCTGAGAAATAACCTGGCTTTCTCGTCTTTCTTAATATGCAGATCAAAAACAATCCACAGGGCTCTTTTCATCAAAGCAATAACAGTGTTCAGTGGTTGCTCTGCATAAGAGCAGGCTAAGTCAGGTGTGTGTCGCTGCCTAATGCCCAGGGTGGACAACACAGGGTCCACTGGGACCCTTACGTGTTGGCATACAGCACAGCTGATCCAGTGTGACATTCACCATCTGCTTTTCCCAATTCTCTTGCCAAGAAGAAGCCTTCACCAAAGAAGGCTGTTAGCATGACTTGACTCTGGTCTCTGTAACGTGTCTAAATACCATGTTGTAAACTACCGTGACTAACACCTAGAAAGGGAAAGAACACTGGAGGGGTAAAAAACATGTATGACAAACAGACCATCAGCCTTTGGTGGAGTATTGTATGTTATTTCTAGTACATCAGCAAACACTTAAGGGATTTGAAGAACATTCAAAGACAGTCAGCTGTCTGGAATGATTACCTTCCTACAAATTTACCTGAAAATTTCCAGCAGTAGTAGTTCACCTTTGGGTAATTATAATCCTAAATGTTAAGTTGTCACTTTGTGGGCAGAGTAGGTAATGTTATTTGTACATATTAATGTAGTAGCATATGCTAATTTTTCTAAAGTAGCATGGAATGTGGCAACCTAGGACAAGGGAGTTTTCCTAAGAAAGAAGAGAATATTCTAAGTTTGGAATGTGTCTAGGGACGAGATGCTAAGGTGAGAATGATGCAAGTGGTAATACATGGAATTATACCAAAGGAGAGCGTGAAGCAGAGCCTGACTCAGAATTAAAGTGGGGACTCTTAGTGGATAGTGATATAGGGGGCTGAGGGAATAAGGAGAAAGGAAGGGAAAAGACAGTTGATGCCAATTAGAAGATTTGCTGATGTTTAGCACTAAAGTGGTGTTGAGCAATATTTTCTCCTCAAAATGGAATCATCCTTAAGTGGGGAGTGCCACCATTCAGTGATGTTTTACAAGTTTCTCTGCCTAAGACAATGAAGCAGTGTGGAAAAGGTCGATGACAAAGCACTGTGGGAATAAATGATCATGCATGCGATGGCTACATATGAACAAAGACTACGGTGTGTGTCCAGTCTTCCACAGAAACCAGCATCCTAAGGTTAGTTCCCTAGCTCTTTGTGGGACTGAATATGCTGGCGATAGGATTTGACTGTCTCTGGGTGCAGGCAGTAGATGAGAACTCAACTCATAGGAGGAGTGGATAACATCTAAGTTCAACTGGATGACCTGAATTAACATGCAGAATATTCTGGAAATAATTAATGTTTATGTTGTGCCACATTGATTACTTTAAATCAACGTTTCCTTCTTTATATTGGAATAGGAATGAATTTGAAATGCACTTGGGGATAATCTCCTTTAGACACTAACTTTTCAATTTGAGTATTTGTAATGAGAGGGGCAAAGGCACCTTATGGTGGGCTTAACCAAGATATTCAGACTATTCAAGTTATGGAGCCTCGAAATAGGTAAAAATTAATATACATTATCCATTTACAAATGTTACATTTATTAAATAATAGTTTAAATAATAATAATTAAGTGGCGCTATAAAAGAAATTACATTTGGAAAAATGTCTATTCAGTTCTTTTGCCCATTTTTCAATCAGGTTTCTTTGTTTGTTTGTTTTGATGTTGAGCTGTATGAGCCATTTATATATGTTGTATACTAATCCCTTATTGGTTGTATCATTTGCAAATATTTTCTTCTATTCAGTAGATTGTCCTTTTGTTTTGTCAATGGTTTCCTTTGCTGTTCAAAAGCTTTTAAGTTTCATTAGGTCCCATTTGTTTATTTTTGCTTTTATTTCCTTTACTTTAGGAAACAGATCCAAAAAATATTGCTATGATTTCTGTCAAAGAATGTTCTGCCTAGGTTTTCCTCTAGGAATTTTATAGTATCTGGTCTTACATTTAGGTCTGTAATCCACTTTGAGTTTATTTTTGTATATGGTGTTAGAGAATGTTCTAATTTCATTCTTTTACATGTAGTTGTCCAGTTTTCCCAGCAGTACTTATTGAAGAGACTGTCTTTTCTCAATTGTATGTTATTGCCTCCTTTGTCATAAATTAATTGACCATAAATGCATGGATTTACTTCTGGGCTCTCTATTTTGTTGCATTGATCTGCATCTGTTTTTGTGCCAGTACCATACTGTTTTGATTCCTGTAGCTTTGTAGTATAGTCTGAAATCAGAGCGCATGACTCCTCCAGGCCTGTTCTTTCTCAAGATTGTTTTGGCTATTTGGGTTCTTTTGTGTTTCCATACAAATTTTTTAATTGTTCTAGCTTTGTAAAAATGCATTTGGCATTTTGATAGAGATTGAATTGAATCTGTAGATTGCCTTGGGTAGTATGGTCATTTTAACAATATTAATTCTTCCAATCCATGAACACAGTAAATCTTTCCATCTATTTGTGTCATCTTCAATTTATTTCATCAGTGTCTTATAGTTTTCCATGTACACGTCTGTTACCTCTTTAGGTAAGTTTATTCCTAGGTATTTTATTCTTTATATGTGATTGTAAATGGGGTTGTTTCCTTAATTTATCTTTCTGATGATTCATTTTTAGTGTATAGAAATGCAACAGATTTCTGTATATTAATTTTGTATTCTGCAGCATTACTGAATTCATTGTTGAGCTCTAGTAGTTTTCTGGTGGTGGTGTGTTCAGGATTTTCTATCTATAGTATCATGTCATCGGTGAACAGTGACAGTTTTACTTCTTCCTTTCCAACTTGGGTTCCTCTTCTTTCTTTTCAGTGCTTTCATTTTTTACTGTTACTATTATTTAACTTAATCTTTCATGAAAAAATGTACTCCAACTTCCACCCTATATTTAAAGTTTGTCAGGCTACTTTTACGCTAGAAAAAAAGTTTTTCTGGGCTTACAATAACTTAGTTAAAACAACAACAGTGAGAGCTACAACAAAATCTTCTAAAATATTTTAACTAATTACTTGACTTATCAGAAAGAGTTGTCAAGTCATCCTAAATAGCCTGAAAAGTGTGTGTGTGTGTGTGTGTGTGTGTGAGAGAGAGAGAGAGAGAGAGAGAGAGAGAGAGAGAGAGAGAGAGAGAGAGATCAGGATCTGTGTAGAGAACTCCTATGACTGTCATTGTAAATAACTTTCTAAATTTCTTGTAAACTCCACAGTAAGTTAGCTTTTGCTCCTGTTATGATGTTATATAGAAAAATGTACCTGTTTCATACCTAATTAACTAATGTCTACTTTGTGTCCTCCTTTCTTATAAATTGATTAGCTACTTTTTATGACTTGCTTAGGCTCTGGTGTAACAGTATCATGATGTTTTTGGTTTTCCTCCTTCTAGACCTTTGAAACCTAATTTGAACACAATGAGATCATTGTTCAAAGTATAACATAGAGCCGTTTTGTTCCAATTAGGTGATGTCTTTGACACCCAGTGAAAAATAGGTATGGGAGTTATTTCAGAAAGTTAATATATAAAACCAAGTTTTATTCATAGACTGTCCATATTTCCCTGTTTATGTACATTCATTCCAAATTTCCATGTCTGCCTATTTTCATATAAAGGCAGTCTTCCAAAAAACAACTCCATTATCTGCAGAGCTATAGCATATAACCCACATTCTGTAGCCACATTGGCTTTGTCTATGTTGCTCAAACGTAATAAATGTAGGAGCATGCCTCCAAATGGAATACTTCTCTCCCCTTCCCTTTTTAAAACTTTACTTGCTATACCCACTGAGAATGATCCATTTTCAAAGGATCACATTATACTGTAAAAGTTTTGAACTTAATAGTCTATACATGCCTTGAAGGTCAAAGAGTGTATGGTAATGATGGAGGTTACTGTCACAAGAGTCAGTGTAGGTATCTTCACAAATTAGGTTTAACTGCTGCCTAACAAATTATATTTAACTGAAAAAAATTAGAATCTCAACTCCAATTTATTAGCCAGGCTTATAGGTTTACACTTGAGAATATTTGTATGTATAATATAGATATAGGACAGTGACTTATCATATGTTAAAATGGATTTTGCAACTCTCTTTTGGCAGTTTGGTCAGTGGAGCACTTCAGTGGGTAAAATTATTACTGGATTCTTTGCTCTGTTTTTTTTTATACACACATGCATATTATAAAGATATAATTTTTTCCTAGAATTATTTTATGATATCAACATTTAATCAAGCACTTAATACCTATTTTATTAAAATGAAGTAGTCAAGAAACCAGACCAACATATATGGATGACGTTTGTGAGGACACAGGGGCTCTAATTATTTAATTTAAAACTAACATTTGCACGTACTCCTCATTCCCTCCTACGCCTACTGGGTTACCGATTTCTCTAAAAATGTTTTCTAAATAATTCCATGGTTCAGGTTGTCCTCTCTGGATTTGAAACTGTCTTTAAAAACTATGCTAATCCATATCCAGAAGGATGCACTTACTCCAAAGATATTTATTGGGCACCTTCAGCATACTAGAAATTAGAAATACAAGAGTAATCAGAGGATGACTGACTTTTGGACAACTTTTACCTGGAGGAGGCTGATATACATAAACATAATCATTATATGCTGTGATAGGTACAAAGTTAGAGATTGCACTAAAGAACTATATGAATTAAGGCCCAGAAATGACAGTGAGAAGTTAATTCCAAATGTAACCATATTCCAACCATGTCTATAGTTAACATCTTGATCCCAGCTGCCATCATTTCTTACCTGGATCATTCATCCCCACTCTGTGGTTGCCAGTCTCCTGACTCTACCCTTGCCTTTCTACAGCCTGTTCTTGACAGAGTCAGTGCAATCCTGTAAGAAATGCTTAATAATATCATGTGTCTGCCATACCTGTATCACATCACTCGTTTCCCATCTCACTTTGGAGTAAGAGCCAGAGTCCTTATGAGACCCTACATGGCCTTGTATGATCTGTCCTAGAGAAATCAGTGTCCCAGAAGCTGTGAGAGCGAAGCAAAAATAAATGCAAATACCATTGCCTACCACTCTCCCTGCATTCTCTCTGTTCCAGCCACACTGGTCAGTACTGGACTTTGTACTTGCCATTCAGGTCTTTGCTCAGATGCCACCTCCTTAGAGAGGCCTTCTGGGACCACTGTATCTAAAGTAGCACCCCCAGCACAGTCCACTTACCTTGCTTCGTTTTCCTCTGTTGCACTTGGTCATCACTTGACATATTATATATTGATGGGAAGGGGCATTTTTTGTCCAAACAAAGGGAAGGACTTGTTTTGTTCTGAGGCTAAAGGGTGCTTTGCATGTACAGGCACTCAATAAATGTTTTATGAATGAATGAAAGAACAGTTCCAATTCACAGAGGTCTATTAGGCTATGTTTACAGACATACCGTTGCACATTAAATAGGATGAATCTCTTTCATCAAAGGGATTTTCACTTGAAAAATTTCTACCTCTTTTCTTTATCTTGGATCAAGCAAACAAACTACTTCATTCTGTTTGGGAACAATGTACAATGTAGAAGCATGAAAAATGGGCAGTGGAAATGGGTTAACAATGAAACAGGAAAGGAAAATGAAGTGAAATGACAAGAAGTGAAATGACAAGATGATACGCAGCTTGACCTTGGATGGTTTGAGATGCAGTGTCAGCTTTATAGGGCCCTCTCTAGTTACACCTCATGCAACCAGCAGGCTGTATGGATTTGATTGTGGACACACCTGTGCATTCTGTATCAGAGATTGTATGTATGGACATGGAAGCTCTTCTCATTCATTCAGGTAAAATTTTTCAAACAAAATCTAATCTTTATTATAATTCTTATATACCATTATAATAATAAAATATATACAAAGCAAGATTTAAAGAGAAATTCAGAGCCATTATTTATGAAACGAACTCTTCTCAGACATTATTAAATTATTTTATCCAACATGAATAGAACTAACTTATTTTAACTTTGTAACTTAGCCTCACAACCTTGTCAAAACTTCAGATAGGTGAAGGTAAAATAATGAGATATTTTTCCTGTCAGGAGTGGGGTACAGAATTTATGAATCTAGTTAGGTAATTACAATTATCAGTTATATAAATGCTGTAAAAACTCTTTACATGTATTCATTAATTTAATCATGCAACAACTTCATCAGGTTGGTGCTCTTATCCACACTTTATTTATTTATTTATTTATTTATTGGCTGCATTGGGTCTTTGTTGCTGCGCACGGGCTTTCTCTAGTTGCGGTGAGTGGGGGCTACTCTTCGTTGCGATGCGTGGCCTTCTCACTGCAGTGGCTTCTCTTGTTGCGGAGCATGGGCTGTAGGTGTGCGGGCTTCAATAGTTGTGGCTCATGAGCTCTAGAGCACAGGCTCAGTAGTTGTGGCACTTGGGCTTAGTTGCTCCGTGGCATGTGGGATCTTCCCAGACTAGGGATCGAACCCGTATCCCCTGCATTGGCAGGCAGATACTTAACCACTGTGCCACCAGGGACGCCCCTCTTATCCCCATTTTAAAAATAAGGAAAGTGGGCTTCCCTGGTGGCGCAGTGGTTGAGAGTCTGCCTGCCGATGCAGGGGACGCAGGTTCGTGCCCGGGTCCGGGAAGATCCCACATGCCGTGGAGCGGCTGGGCCCGTGAGCCATGGTCGCTGAGCCTGCGCATCCGGATCCTGTGCTCCGCAACAGGAGAGGCCACAACAGTGAGAGGCCCGCGTACTGCAAAAAAATAAATAAATAAAAAATAAGGAAAGTAAGGCCCTGAAAGGCTCAGTCCTGTGGACTATGTCACATACTGGTAGTAGTTGTGAATTCCAGGAGGTTAATTAGGCTCTCTGGGTCCAGAGTCCATGCTCTTCACTCCTGCAGTATCTCTGCGAGAGGCATTTTCTTACTTCATAAAATTCACATTTTTCTGATGATGGAGATACTGCTCAAAACATGTTTGAAAGTTCTCTTTTGGAACAAATCTTAAAACTCTTTTACAAATCATTCGTGAATTGAGGCTTAGTGTGAACACAAAGAATAAGTAGCAGTCTATAACTCAATGACCCAATTCATCCCCTGGAATATGTTTTTTAAAAAAGCACTCGATAAATAAATCCAAGTTACCTTCAAATGAAAAATATTTTCTATGATTTAAGATTTTTTGAAGACTTCCTATGAACACTTAGCACAGTGACTTGAAAGAATTAATTGCCTGGAAAACTCACATCCTGGTTTCTGCTTTCAGTTAGGAAATCATTAGTTATGTTGAAAATTTGGGAAAACTTCATCTTAGTGGATGGTTGTGAACGGTGCCCCAGAACCTACAGGCCTGGGTTCTCTTTCTGCTCTGCTCCCTGATTTGCCCCTCTGTCTGGCCTTCACTTCCTGTGCCAGGTAAGGGAGGAAATGGAAACTGTCCAAAGGCAGCTGAAGTTAGCACCATTGAAGGCAAAGGGGATCCCCCAAGTGTCTCTCCAAACTTGGAATTTAGTGACTTGGGGAGATATGATGTATATGAAAGTGCTTTGCCAAATAAAGTGCTACCCCAGTGTAAATAATTATATGGTAAACTGAAAATTCTGAAGGCATTTTCAAAAAGGAAGTTTTGGAAATGTTTTAGGTGTTCAGTTTCATTCTTAGAATGAGGGCATAGTTTCTCAAGCTGGCTACTTTAAAATAGACAGAAGCACAGTATTTGCATCATTCCTAGAGTGGGGACTCTAAAATTAGTCACCTTTTTATAGCTGAGTCTCATGTACTCAGTTGCCTACTGCCTTAGTGTTGTTTAGACTTCATGGGTGGTATTTTTCATGTGTCATATTTTCACTTGGTAATAATCGTTTGTGGATTTTCACTTACTTTATGCAGTGACCATACTTGGAAGGAATGAATTTAACATTTCCTCTAGTTTCTGTTTATTCACCAGGGGTGGACTTGCGTGAGGTAAGTGAGGCACTCACCTTGCATACAAATGTAAGTGGGCCCCAAAACTCTCAGTAATAAAGAGAAATAATATTTTAATCCAATATCTTAAAAAATAAAAATTAGTGCAAAAAAAGTTCATGATGAACAAAACATTAAATGTTAAATAAAAAATGTTTCCCTTAGCCCAGGCTCCAATGTGGCTCGACACAGCATTATATTCACCTGTTCTGTCCTTAAAGCATCAAAGCCAACAAACTCACATTCTATGTCCTAGGTCTTGTGCTTAGTCGATACTTATAAACTAGACCAACATGTTTTCTAAGTAATCACTCAGAAATGCCCCTTTCCCTTCTTGCTTCCAACATGTTTCATCTGTTCTCATTTCTCTTACTCTTTACTCCCTGTATGTCTGACTTTAGTGCCACTTCTAATTTTGGCCATCCATTCTCATTTAGTTTTACTAATTTTTCAGAAATTCCTCCTGGCTTGACTCTTCTACCTTGGGCCTTGACAATTCTACCCAGACCTTTACTTTCCTTAATCCTTTGATGTCCCCAGTTGCCTTGGGTAAGAAATTTCACTTCAGACTCCTGTAATCCCAACCCTGGCTAGGTCATACCCCTTGGGGAAAGTTGGGGGGAATTTGGACACCGCTTATTTGATGTATATTTTAAAAATTCTTAGTCCTGTCAACACTCAACACTGGTTTAATTTACAACTAAAAATCCTAAACTGTGGCTTGTAGCTAGCTTCATTACTGCAGGCTAAGTTATATCTGTGATGGTTTCTCTTTATCTTTACATTTTCTCCATTTAGCTATTAAAGCAATTCCCAGTGGTTTTTAGTTCTCACGAAAGTTGTTTTCCTCTTCCATAGAGTGGCAGAAACTGGGGAAGACTATGCCTTTTGTTTGTCAGTGCCTGTATATGAAGTGAATAAACCCCACATTTGTTTTTTCCCTCCTCGTTATAAAGTGCTATTTTTTCCCCACCTAAGGAGGACTGAGAACTAGTGTATGTATATATGTACGTACATATATACACATACATGTGTGCACATTTATATACTTAATCCCTTCTTTTAATACAAATGGCTTCATATGCAATGTCCTGCACCTTCTTTTTTTTCACTTAACATCCCTAAAGAGCAAAATGGATGATGTGATGGTCAATTATATGTGTCAACTTGACGGTCCATGAGGGCCCATGTTAAATGTTATTTCTGGATGTTTCCATGAAGGTGTTTCTGGATGAGATTAGCATTTGAATTGGTGGACTCAGGAAAGTAGATTTCCCTTCCCAATGTGGGTGGGCATCCTCCAATCCATTGAGGGGCTGAATAGCACAAAAAGCAGAGGAAGGAAGACTTTACACCTTTTATTCCTGCCTCACTGCTTGAGCTGGGCCATCTCATCTCATCTTCTGCCCTTGGACTGAGATTTACAGCACTGGTTTTTCTAGTTCTCTGAGCTTTGGATTCAGGCTGAATTACACCACCTGCTTTCCTGGTCTCCAACTCACACATGGCAGATTTTGGACTTCCCAAGCTCTGCAATCGCATTAACCAATTCATCATAATAAATATTTATCTATATCTTATTGACTGTGTGTCTGGAGAACCCTGACTAATACAGATGGTATATTACTGCTAAAAGAAACACAAGATCAAAAAGATATGATCATGCGTGCATATATATCTATCAATATAGGCTCACATATACAAAAAGCAACTGATAAAACAATGCGGAGAGGAAGAAAAATAAGCAGTTTTTGTTGGAAATTTGTAGGCATACATTATTCAGTGTGTCTCAAGTCTTAGTAAAGTTTTAAGCTTTAATGACTCTAGAAGTTTAAAAGCTACGCAGTTATGAATATATCATTTGGCAGTATATTTACTTTGCTCTTCCACTTTTTTTTTGTGGGTTTGAAAAGTAAATTTTTAATTTTAACTTATTTGGATGCAGTAGTTTGTGATGACACTTTCTCAGACAATGGCTCAGTGGAGGAAACCTCTTGCTTGGTCACTTAGGTCACCCGATCTGTCTCTATTAGATTTTTCCTCACAGGGTCATGTTCAAACTGTCTGTCATGTGCTCATCAAAACCTCCTTCTTTGGAGGATCTTGAGGCCAGAATTATAAATGCAGTTCTTTCTGTCACTGAGAAGCAGCTGAGGAAAGTTTTTACAAAGTTTGAAAATTGATCAGAGTGATGGGTAGCACAAGACAGTAGTTATGTTGAATTTTAGAAAGAAAGATATCAATATTTTAAAGTAGTTAGCTTTTCAGATATTATCATTTAAGTTAGTAGCACATGCAGTTCTGAAACGATTAAAGCTTAACACTGCACTAAGACTCTTGGGATCCCCTGAATAATCTAGATATGAAAAGTTGGCTTTAATGTGTTAACAGATCATCTTTTGTGAGTCTTTGGTTTACCTTTTAACTTTATTGTCTTTGAATGTGATCAGATTGCTTAATATTTATAAAATATAGGTATGGGAGAGTGCCAGGGCTGTGATGTGTCCGAGGAGATTCTTGAAATACCTCGAAATCATGAAGTTATTCTATATTTTCTTCTAAAAGCTATAAAATTTTGACTTGCGTATTTAGGTGTTCAATCCATCCGGAATTTCCCATTTGGTGGTGTGATGCAGGATAGAATTAAACTTTTTGACTACATGGCTGGCTTATTGTTCCATTTCAAACGTTCTTTCCTTTTCAGTGCCACCTCTGGCATTGCCAAATTTGTGTATATGTGGGAATTATTTCTGGGCTCTCTGTTTTTTTCAAATGCGTGTAATTACCTTTCCTTGTGCCAGTATTACCCTATTCTAATTGCTATGGCAGAGTGATTCTTTTCTCCTTTCTTCCTTTCTTCTTCTCCCTCCCTTCCTTCCTTCCTTGCTTTCATCTTCCTCCTTCCTTCCCTCCTTCCTTCCTTTCCTCAATTTTATTGAGGTATGATTTACATACAATAGAACAATAAATTACTTCATTATAAGTTTAGATTTCAATGAATTTTGCCAGATACATTAACCTGTATAATCACAATGCCAATCAAGATATAAAACATTCCCATCACCCCTAAAAGTCCCCTTATACTCCTTTACAGCCAAAACCCCAATCCTACTCAGTAACTCATTTATTTTTGTCACTATAGATTAGTTTTGCTTTTTCATGAACTTCATATAAATGGAGTCATATAGCATATACTTATTTTGTGCCTGGGTTCATTTGCTCCGTATTCTATATCTGAAATGTACCTATATTGTTCCTTTTTATTACTGAATGGTATTCCAGTGTATGGGGATAACACAATTTGTTTCTCCATTTTCCTTTGTGGACATTTGCCTTTTATCAAGTTTGGTGGTATTTTTTCTTATTCTTTTATTGTGATAAAATATATATAATATCAAGTTCGCCATTTTTAACTGTATACTTCAGTGGCATTAAGTACACTCATAGTCTTGTGCAACCCTTGTCACTCCATTTACAGAACTTTTTTATCATCCTGAACAGAAATCCCAAACCTGTTAAACAATAACTCCCTATTTCTTCTTTCTCCAGCCCCAGGTAACTTCATTATACTTTCTGTCTCTGTGAATGTGCTTTTTCTACATACCTCAAGAGAAATAATTACAGTATATATCTATCCTTTTGTATCTGGCTTATTTCACTTAGCATAATGTTTACAATGTTCATCCATGTTGTAGTATGTATTAGAATTTCATTCCTTTTTACAGATGAATAATATCCCATTGTGTGTATATATCACACTTAGTTTATTTATTCTTCTTGATGGATATGTGCATTGCTGCAACCTTTTGGCTATTTGGCATGATGCTGCTATGAACATGGATGTACAAGTATCTGGTTAGGTCCCTGCTTTCAATTCTGTTGTATATGTACCTAGACTGTGAAATGACTGGATCATAAGGTAATTCAGTTTTTTAACTTTTTGAGGGTCTGCCCTACTGTTGTCACAGCAGTTGCGCCATTTCCAGCAACAATACGTAAGGGTTCCAATTTCCAGATTTTTTCCTTCTTTGTTTTTTAATTTATAATATCCATTTAGTGGTGTGAGTGGTATCTCATTGTGGATTTGATTTGCACTTCCCTCATGACTCAGATGTTGAGCATCTTTTCATGTGCCTGTTGGCCATTTCAGTATCTTCTTTGGAAAAATGTCTATTCAAGTCCTTTGCCAATTTTTTATTTGGGTTGTTTTATTTATTTATTTATTTTGAGTTGTAGGAGTTCTTTATATATTCTGGATCTTAATCCCTTATCAGATATATGATTTGCATATATTTTCTCCCACTCTGTGGGTTGCCTTTTCATTCGCCTGATAGTGTCCTTTGTTTCACAAAACCTTTAAATTTTGGTGAAGTCCAATTTATCTATTTTTGTTGTTGCCTTTGGTGTCATATCCAAAGGCAATTAAGAAATTATTGCAATAAGAAATTATTGCCAAATTCAATATTTTGAAGATTTCCCCCTAATGTTTTCTTCTAAGAGTTTTATAATTGTAGCTCTTTCTTTCAGTCTTTGAAACATTTTGAGTTAATTTTTGTATATAATACAAAGTAAGGATCTAATTTCATTCTTTTGCATATGGATATCCAGTTTTCCTAGCACCATTTTTTTTATTTTTATTTTTTTAACATCTTTATTGGAGTATAATTGCTTTACAATGGTGTGTTAGTTTCTGCTTCATAATAAAGCGAATCAGCTCTACATATACATATATCCCCATATCTCCTCCCTCTTGCATCTCCCTCCCACCCTCCCTATCCCACTCCTCTAGGTGGTCACAAAGCACCAAGCTGATCTCCCTGTGCTATGCGGCTGCTTCCCACTAGATATCTATTTTACATTTGTTAGTTTATATAAGTCCATGCCACTCTCTCACTTCATCCCAGCTTACCGTTCCCCCTCCCCAAGTCCTCAAGTCCATTCTGTATGTCTGCATCTTTATTCCTGTCCTGCCCCTAGGTTCTTCACCATTTTTTTTTTTTTTTAGATTCCATATATATGTGTTAGCCTACGGTGTTTTTCTCTTTCTGACTTACTTCACTCTGTATGACAGTCTCTAGGTCCATCCACCTCACTACAAATAAATCAATTTTGTCTCTTTTTATGGCTGAGTAATATTCCATTGTATATATGTACCAGATCTTCTTTATCCATTCATCTGTCGATGGACACTTAGGTTGCTTCCATGTCCTGGCTATTGTAAATAGAGCTGCAGTGAACATTGTGGTCCATGACTCTTTTTGAATTACGGTTTTCTCAGGGTATACGCCCAGTAGTGGGATTGCTGGGTCGTATGATAGTTCTATATTTAGTTATTTAAGGAACCTCCATACTGTTCTCCATAGTGCCTGTATCAATTTAACTTCCAACCAACAGGGCAAGAGGGTTCGCTTTTCTCCACACCCTCTCCAGCATTTATTGTTTCTAGATTTTTTGGTCATGGCCATTCTGACCGGTGTGACGTGATACCTCATTGTAGTTTTGATTAGCATTTCACTAATGGTTAGTGATGTTGAGCATTCTTTCATGTGTTTGTTGGCAATCTGTATATCTTCTTTGAAAAAATGTCTGTTTAGGTCTTCTGCCCATTTTTGGAATGGGTTGTTTGTTTTTTTGATATTGAGCTGCATGCACTGCTTGTAAATTTTGGAGATTAAAGCTTTGTCAGTTGCTTCATTTGCAAATATTTTCTCCCATTCTGAGGGTTGTCTTTTTGTCTTGTTTATGGTTTACTTTGCTGTGCAGAAGCTTTTAAGTTTCGTTAGGTCTCATTTCTTTACTTTTGTTTTTATTTCCATTTCTCTAGGCGGTGGGTCAAAAAGGATCTTGCTGTGATTTATGTCATAGTGTTCTGCCTATGTTTTCCTCTAAAAGTTTGATAGTGTCTGGCCTTACATTTAGGTCTTTAATCCATTTTGAGTTTATTTTTGTGCATGGTGTTAGGAAGTGTTCTATTTTCATTCTTTTACATGTAGCTCTCCAGTTTTCCCAGCACCACTTATTGAAGAGGCTTTCTTTTCTACAGTGTATATTCTTGCCTCTGTTATCAAAAATAAGGTGACCATACATGCATGGGTTTATCTCTGGGCTTTCTATCCTGTTCCATTGATCTATATTTCTCTTTTTGTACCAGTACCATACTGTCTTGATTATTGTAGCTTTGTGGTATAGTCTGAAGTCCAGGAGCCTGATTCCTCCAGCTCCGTTTTTCTTTCTCAAGATTGCTTTGGCTGTTCGGGGTCTTTTGTGTTTCCTGTAGATCTTTTGTAGCAATCTGTAGATTGCTTTGGGTCGTATAGTCATTTTCACAATGTTGATTCTCCCAATCCAAGAACATGGTGTATCTCTCCATCTGTTTGTATAATCTTTAATTTGTTTCATCAGTGTCTTATAGTTTTCTGCATACAGGTGTTTTGTCTCCTTAGGTAGGTTTATTCCTAGGTATTTTATTCTTTTTGTTGTAGTGGTAAATGGGAGTGTTTCCTTAATTTCTCTTTCAGATTTCTCATCATTAGTGTATAAGTATACAGGAGATTTCTGTGCATTAATTTTGTACCCTGCTGCTTTACCAAATTCATTGATTAGCTCTAGTAGTTTTCTGGTAGCATCTTTAGGATTCTCTATGTAGAGTATCATGTCATCTGCAAACAGCCTAGCACCATTTTCTGAAAAAACTATTTGAAAGCACTTGTCACCCGTGTTGAGAATCAATTGACCATACATGTGAGGGCTTATTTCTGGACTCTCTCTTCTGTTTCATTGCCGAATATGTCTGTTTTTATGCCAGTACCACACTGGTTGATTATTATAGTTGGAGGTATTTTGAAGAGTGCTGCTGTGAACACTCTTGATCATGTCTTTTTCTGGATATATACTTTTATTACTTTTGGTAAACACAGTGGTAAACACTGTGTAATTGCTGGGTTATATGCTAAGAGTATGTTTACCTTCATTTAAAACTTCCAAATTATTTCCAAAGAAGTTGTACCATTTCACACTCTCAACAGCAATGTAGGAGGGTTCAGTTACTCCACATGTAAGCCAACATTTAGTGTCATCAGTCTTTTAAAATTTTAGCCATTATATTTCAAACGTAGTGTTCTAATATTGTGATTTTATTTGCATTTCTATGATGTTTAGCAATTTTGAGCATGTTTTCATGTACTTGTTGGATATTCATAGGTCTTCTTTTGTGAAATATCTGTTCATATCTTTACATTGGTTCGTGTGTCTTCTTATGATTGAGTTGTAAGAATTCTTTATATAGTCTTGATACAAGTCTTTGTCAGATTTATGTATTGCTAATATTTTCTCCCAATCAGTGGTTTGCCTTTTTGATTTCTTAACAGAGTCTTTCAAAGACCTTTTTTAAAAATTTTTCATTTTTGAAATAATTTAAGATCTACAAAAATTTGCCCCAAAGTAACACAAAGGGTTTCTGTATACATTTCACCCAGCTTTCCCAAATGTAACATCTTCATAATTACAATGAATTATCAAAACCAGAAAATTAACATTGGAAAATACTTTTAATGTATAGACCTTACTTACATTTCCTTGGTTGTCTCACTAATGTCCTTTCACCTATCAATGATCCAGAAGTTTATAAGAAATTTATTAATTTTTCTTATCTTTTTTAAGAACCAGTTTTGGTTTCATTGGTTTTTCTCATGTGTTTATTATTTTACATTCTTACTTTGTCATTTTTTCCCTTTCAATTCCTTTGAGTTACTTTTCTTTTCCTAGTTTGCTAATATGATAACTTTGATAATTGACTTTTAAACTGTCTTTTTCTCTAATAAGAGCATTTAAAGCAACACATTTCTTTCTAAATACTATTTTAGCTTCATCCTCACGTTTTGATTTGTAGTGATTTTTATGTCATTCCTTTAAAAATATTTAATAATGTCCTTTGTGATGTCTTCTTTGACTTATGGATTATTTAGAAGTACCTTGTTTAATTTCCAAGTATTTGAGTATCTTCCAAATTATTTTTTATATTCATTTCCTGTTAAATTTGTGTGTATGTGTGAGAAAATGTACTCTGTGTGACTTTGATCCTGCTAAGTGTTTGAGCTTAGCATATAATCCAGCTTGGTGGATGTTCTACAAGCACTTAAAAAGAATGTGTCTAGTGCTATTGTAATGTATTGTCCTACAAAAGTCAACTAATGCAAGTTGGTTTATATTTTTGTTCAAGTCATTTATGTCCTTACTGATTCTATACATAAATTTTCATTAATTACTGAGAGATATACATTGAGATCTCTAACTATAATTGTGGATTTTTGTATACATCCTTTTAGTCTGTAAGTTTTTGCTTTATTATAAAGCTGTTATTAGATGCTGTTTACTCATTTAGAATTATTATATACTTGTGAGGCATTTGTCTTTTTTAATTGTCCTGCCATATTTCAGATGATATTCCTCATCCTGAAATCTGCTTTATTATTAATATAGCTATTTCAGTATTAGTATGATTTCTCTTTTTTCATTCTTTTGCTTTTAACCTGTCTTTGTATTTTAAATTACTTTCTATTCATAGCATATAGTTGCTTCTTGCTTTTAAAAAAGTTGAACAATCTCTGCCTTCTAATGGAGTGTTTAGATAATTTACATGTAATGAAATTATCAGTATATTTCGTTTTAATTCTACCATCTGGCTATTTGCTTTCTATTTGTACTGTTTGTTCTCTGTTCCTACGTGGTCTTACCTTTCCTTTTTTTTTTTTTTTTGCGGTACTCGGGCCTCTCACTGTTGTGGCCTCTCCCGTTGCAGAGCACAGGCTCCGGATGCACAGGCTCAGCGGCCATGGCTCACGGGCCCAGCCGCTCCGCGGCATGTGGGACCTTCCCGGACTGGGGCATGAACCCACGTCCCCTGCACCAGCAGGCGGACTCTCAACCACTGCGCCACCAGGGAAGCCCCCTTCCTTTTTATTGATTAATCATTTCAGTATTCCATCTTACCTTTTTTTTGTGGTTGTTCTAGGGTTTACAATAACAATCTTCAACTTATCACAGTGTATCTTTAATCAGTATTTATTTCTCATGCATTGTAGTGCCTTACAACAGGGTACTTCCATTCCCTCCTTCTATCCTTTGTGCTTTTATTGTCATAGATTTTATTTCTATATATTTATAAAATGCATAATGCTTTTAAAATTATTTTTATCTAAACAGCCAATTTTCTTTTCTTTTATTTTTTTCTTTTTGCTAAGGGGGTGGGTGTGAACGAAGCCAGTGGGCAACCAGCAGCCGAGCGACGTCCCCTACTTCCTCTTCCTCCCCTCAGCACCCCCACCCCCCCACCCCACCCCTGAGTCAGCCTAGCTTCTCCTCCCTTAAACAGCCAATTATCTTTTAAAGAAGTGTTTAAGAAAAAAAGGTTTATGCACACACATATTTTTCTAATTTAGGTATTTACCATTTCTGGTGTTCTTCATTTCTTTCTGTAAATACAAATTCTCAGTGTTCTTTTTTTCTTTATGTAAATCTGAGTTTCCATTTCGAAACTTTAGCATGAAAACTTCCTTTAGCATTTCTTATAGTGTGGTTTTTGCTTGTGATAAATTCTCTCAGCTCTTGCTTGTTTAGAAATGGCCTTATTTCACCTTTGTTTTTGAGGGATATTTTTACTGGATATAGAGTTGTACGTTGGCACTTTTCCCTTTCAGCACATGAAATATGTCATTTCATTGTGCTCTGTCTTGCGTCATTTTTGATCTATGGTCATTCTAATCTCATTTCTCCGTATATAATGTGGCTTTCTTTTCCTGACAGCTTTTAAGATTTTCTTTTTATCATTGGTCTTCAGCAATTTGATTATGATGTGCTATGGTGTGGTTTCTTTTTGTGTATTCTTTTTGGGGTTTGTTGAGCTCCTCAAATCTGTGAGTTTATAGTTTTCATCAAGGTTGGAAATTTTTAGCTATTTTTATATTGAGAAATTTAGTTTTTCCATATTTTCCTTCTTCTACTCCTTTTTTTAAAACTTTCCTCCAACTTGGTTTATTACCTGTTGTTCATGGGGTGCAGTTTGCCTGATTTTTGTACCAGCTGATTCTCATTATGATTTTTTCTTTATAATCTCCTTCTTCTTTCCCCTCTTCCTCCTTTTCCTCCCCGTTGTTCTTTTTCTTCTTCTTGATATTTGTTTGCAAGATCACACTTGATGCTCTGCATCAAGTATCTCTATTTGGGCAATTCCAAATTCGCCTTTGTTAGGAACCTGTAGGTATTACCAATTCCAGAGCAGATATTATGTTCATCTTCTGCTTGTAATTCCTTCCCTAGGAGTGAAGTGTAGTTTTGAACCCTCCACACCTCCCACTGCACAGACTTGGGTTTCCAATTTTGTGTGAATGAATCCTTTACCACATACTGTTCAAAGCAGTTAGTTGGATCACATGTCACATCCTTTCAGGCTCAGTGCCTTATTCAGGAGCTTAGGTTCAGTTCATTGTGCTTAAGGCCCTGGAATCTAAAACTTCCTCCCCTCAGCATTTATGCTTGTATCCTACGCCCCTGTGGGCTACTTGATTTTTATTTTCATACTCATCTATGGCTTTCAGTTTTTTGTTTCTGGGGGTTTTTCTTTTGAAAGCTGAAACATTTTCTTTCTCACTTTCAAGCTCAGGTGTGTGTATGTGTGTGTATTCCAACACTTTATAATGTTTGCAGTGGTGAGAGTTTTTGGTTTTTGTTTTTTTTTTTTTAACATCTTTATTGGGGTATAATTGCTTTACAATGGTGTGTTAGTTTCTGCTTTATAACAAAGTGAATCAGTTATACATATACATATGTTCCCATATGTCTTCCCTCTTGCATCTCCCTCCCTCCCACTCTCCCTATCACACCCCTCCAGGCTGTCACAAAGCACCGAGCTAATATCCCGAGTTTCTGGGTTTTTTTAACATCTTTATTGGAGTATAATTGCTTTACCACGGTGTGTTACTTTCTGCTTTAGGACAAAGTGAATCAGCAATACATATACATATATCCCTATATCTCTTCCCTCTTGCATCTCCCTCCCTCCCACCCTCCCTATTCCACCCCTCTAGGTGGTCACAAAGCACCGAGCTGATCTCCCTGTGCTATGCGGCTGCTTTCCACTAGCTATCGGTTTTACAGTTTTTTCATATTTTTATTCTTAAATATGAATGGAAAATCAAGAATCATTAAATACTTGAAGAACAAAATATGATATGAGATTGAGTCTAAGATAAACAAATGAAAAAAGTTTCAAAGGAAATAGAGATATTCAAGAATAGGGGGGAAACACACAAGAACCCCTTTATTAATATCCTCAGAGACATGTGAGCTGATGCTGCATCCACAGTACAGCAGGATGCTATAAAAAAAGGAAGATTCATAGAACAGGAATGAGATCTTGATGATTAAAATATTATTAACACAACAAACATTGAGCAGAAGAAATGAGTTGAAGGATTGAAATAAAAAATTCCAGGGGGCTTCCCTGGTGGCACAGTGGTTGAGAGTCCACCTGCCAGTGCAGGAGACACGGGTTCGTGCCCCGTGAGCCATGGCCGCTGGGCCTGCGCGTCCAGAGCCTGTGCTCTGTGACGGGAGAGGCCACAACAGTGAGAGGCCCGTGTACCGCAAAAAGGGAAAAAAAAAAAAAATTCCAGGATACCTTCCTTCATAAGTAGAATAAAAAGAATGTAGAGATGAAAATACGACAGAAAATATAAATGACAGAGGACCAATCCAAGAGGTCTAATAGTCAATTAATAGAAGTTATAGAAAGAAAAAATATAGGAAATTAATGAAATAAAATATTCAAGTAAATAATGGAATACAATTTTGAAGAGCTAAGGGATATAATAATTGAAAATAAATGGAACAATCATTCTCTTGAATGTTGAAATTTCAGAACATTAAGGATAAAGAACTAAAAGCTTACAGAGAATGAAAATCAATCAATCAGACAGATATGACACCTCTGTAGGACTAACCTCTTGTCATAATAGTGAATGCTAGATGTTGGTAGAAAAATACTTTTAAAGTTCTGATGAAAATGATTTTCAAGTGGGATTCTATACTCTGCCAAAATACAAAACAAATGTGAGTCAAGTAAAGATATTTTCAGACATGAAAGATGCAGAAATCTGTTCCTCACAATGATCCATTCTTTTTATTTTTTCCAGCTCAGCAATAGAAAACATTTTTTATTTAGACATATTCCAGCTAAACTAAAAAATATTTCCTTCTTCTGCCTCCCTTGCAGCTATGGATGGCTGTATGACCAAGTTCTGGCCAATGTTGTGGGTGGCCTTCATGGAGATATTGTTAAAAGAGAGGGCTTGTTCCTCCTTCTAATTTGTAGGCATGGCCACTGGAGCTCTAACATTCATTTTGACTTGGTTGGCTTCCTTGAGAATGAAAGCCACAGTTGGAGGATAATGGAAAAGAAAGATGGGAAACTATGTCCCTGATGACAGTATGAGCCCACCATACCAGTTCTGTACTGCCTACCTCCAAATTTCTGTTTGTAATAGAGAAATAAAATTTCATTTTGCTAAAGTTACATTAATTTTAAAATATTCTCTTACATGCAGCTGTACCTAATCCAAACTGACAGAGGAAGCTATTTGAGGTTATATGTCAATTAATGATGAATTGATTTTTATTTTTGCATCGATCTGTCCATGTGCCCATGTTCTGGGTCACATGATCTATAATGGAAGTACTGTGAGGGGGCTACAAAGAACCAGTACTTTTAACTCAAGGGAATTATCCAAGGAAAAACCAGGAGCATATCTGTGTAAAAGGCATAAAAAAAGGGGGGGGGGGGGTGAACTTTAAGAAATAAAGGCAACTAGAAACTCCAGGGAAAACGTAAAACATTTTAAAAATGGCATTACTTTGTTCTATAGTGAACTATAGTTATACAATCAAAATCATTTAAACAACAATAAATGTCCTTACAAGGGGAAGCTTTCTTCCAGAAATGATCACTATTTCCTTCTGCTAGGAAACTTTATTCAAACTAAGGTAATTACTGAAAAAATTACAGTTCTTCAGGGTACAATTAAATGTTGATCTTCTTTCATGAATTTACCTTCTATATGGTGAATCCTTTGTAATTCCACTCTTATTCAGCTTGAGAACATATTTTATTATACATCAATTATTATTTATATTCCACTGATTCTGATAATTTCTTAATGATTGTCAATTATAGCATCTTGCAAATACCTCAGTAATAGTACTTTTAACTTTTATTTTACTTGTATGTCCAACTGCTCTCTTTCCCACTAGACTGTAACTCATTTGTCACATAGACAGTATTTTTCAGTTCCAGATTTCCGTAACTTAGCCCACCGTCAGGCACACCATAAGTGCTCATGCTTATTAAATGGAGTAATCTGAGCAAACTTGACCTGATTATTATGAGAACATGTTACCTCTTGGCTGTTTCCTCAAGAAGGGAGAAAAAAAAAGAGCGAGAGAAGATGTGATTGAAGAGGAAAGGAGAAGACTGAATACATTTAATAGATGTCCCGTCTCCAAAGCACTTAAGCATCAGCAAGCATACCCCTGGAGCATGTCTGATGATATTTCAGAGGCTCTTCACAGATCACCTTGCAATCCCAGGTCCCAAGGTGGGAGCTGCCAGCAGTCCTGGTATTAAACCACTGCACCGGCTTCCAGTCCTCCTGTAAGTGAGGTGGCTTGCGATGGACTAGCCTAGAGTAACTATGCCAACTTAGAGCTGCCCTGTCCCTGTCTCCCTGCCAAGCAGACTCAGAGTTCTAATGAGTAGTTTCACCTGAAGGAATGGATATTTATAAAGACAAGTTATGTCATGGTCATATTCACATAGCATCACCATCAGCTCAGCATCCAGGCAAACCAGAGCCATATCCTGTGAACAGTTGGCTTTATGGAATGCAGGAAGCTGGGAAGAGAGACACATAGGGAAAATAAGGGGCAGGTGGGTCTGACCAACTTAACCACATGGAAGCATACAACCTTTCTTCTTTTCATATAGGGCCTTTGTCAGAGGCATTTGATCTACAGTGGAAAGAGCATGCATCTTAGAATTAATGGACCTTGTTTTTGGTTCAGAGACTGCTACTTAGTGACTCTGTGTCCTTGAGCTAGTCCCTTCCTATCTCTGGGCCTCATTTCCTTATTTGGAAAATGTCAACCTCATAAAGTTATTTTGAGGATTATAAAGAAATAATGGATGCGAGCATCCTTTGTATAATTTACATCCAATGTAAATTATATTGTCCTTTTTCACACTGGGGTATGCCTCAAGGCTGTTCAGCATATTGTGTTCAACTCATGTAAATAATGTTAAAGAGAAATATTACCAAACCAGGACGTATTGCTTGTGTTAATAAACAGTATGAGGGGGAAAACTTTGCTAATACTTAATGTTCTTATTTATTAACCCACTAGTCAAATATTATTGAATATATCATCACCATCAGAAAGATTTGGGTGTCTGCTATTCAGGCAACATTTATCAAGTGCTCAAGTGAAAGGCACTAGGTTAGCTCCCATGAGTGAAGTAGTAAGGAAAAAGGAGAAGAGAATCCACATTCAGAATTAGATAGTTATAACATTTCTGATTTCAACACATCAGACATGAATGCCTATATAATATCTCACCCCATTCAACTCTTACCTAAGCCATGAATTCTGTCTATACTGTACTTTGATAATTAAAAAACTCACTCCATGGGGGATATTCTATTTCAAGTAGACCTAATTGTTAGAAAACTCTTCCTTATATTCACCATTTGGTCCTATCTTACAGCCATGCAGCTAGCTTCCTTCTGTACATGATGGTCACCACTTGGATATTTAAAGATGGCCATCGTGCCTCTTCCCATGCCTCCTTTCTCCATGAGATATACATAGCCCATGATCCCTTCCTCTCACCATCCTGCTCTGTCTCTTAGGGGCCTGCTCAGTTTTTTCCTGTGTCCTATTCAAAGTGTCACATTCAATCTGGCCTCAAAATCCCACGAGTGGTTCCACCAGGGCAGAATGGGGTAGGACTGTAGTCTCCATGGTGGAAGTCCTTGCTGTCATTTATAGTCCTAGAGATACTGGCAAACCCTAAATTTGTTTACTGTAGTGTATCTCCTTTCACATGTAGTTATACTCCCTCATTCTATATTTGTGAAGTTTGTTTTTTAGAACTACAGTCACAACTTCACAGTTATATATACTAAGTTTTATTTTCAGATGTTGGCCTAAGCTACCTCTGACACACACCATTTCCACTATAGTACTGTCCCCACTAGGATCACAGGGAGAATGATTCAAGCGTCAGTGCATAGTTTGTAACTCATGCTTTGCCTCTGAGAATTCACCGGGGATTCACTTTTAATTGCTTCCCACAGTTCTACTTATGATGTCAGTGTTCTTCAACTCCTACAGAAGTTGCCAGGGAAAGGGCCCATGTGATTTATACCAGTAAGAATCTCCCATTAAAATTTTGAATAACCCTTTTCTCCAGGAGTCAAAAAACAATTAAAAATTGAAATAGGAGTCAGATAGGGACAAAAATATCAGCTTTATTGTTGATATAATTAAATGCAAGTATGTGGAATGGCACCAGCAAAGACTGTACAGCCCTTTTGCCAGTTGGCCACTAGAGGCGCTCTCTGTGCTCCTGTGAGCTTCCCTACCTCCTGGCAACCAGAACAAAATAGGAAATCAATACCCTGCAGGCAGGCAGATGGACAGCATAGAAAGAGAGCCCAGAGGGGCAGAGCTGCATAGGCTATGGCTGGAGCCCAATTTCCCACAGCAGATTCACTCCTCCCTTGGGGTGGGCTGAGGCACTACTTTTGAAGAGCAACCTTCTCCCTTTTCTGAGCCAAAGAATACCGAGCAAGGGAGAGAAGGGTTCCCTCACGTCTCCTTGCACTCACATAGAGGCACTGAGTCCCTTTAGCCTTGTCAACTGCAGGATGGTGAAGCTGGCTTCTGTGGGTGCAGGGACCTACTCTGAGGTGACCTCCCTGTCCACACACAAGGCCTACGACCATGCCCCTTTGTCCATGGCCTGTGAGTTTTTGTATGAGGGGCTGACAGCCCCCATGTCAGCCTGGGAACTGCTCTCATCTGGCCCAGCACATCATTTCCTCTCCATGGAATTTTGTACTCAGTAACAGCCAGTGTGACTTGATGCTGGACACCTGGATGTGGAGGGAAATATCTGCCCCATGGCTTTGCTTTTCTCTCTCTGAAGTCCCTGTCCTCCACTGTGTGGCCCTGTGTGTGAGCCTAGAGGGGAAACTGCTGGCTGAGATGAGGAACATTGCTGTTGACAGGCCCCTTCATGTGCTCCTCGGGGACCTTTGAGGGTTGCCTGTTTATATTCCTCTCCCTTCCAGATTTCCCTTTTACCCTGGAGACAAAGCCCCGAGAGGCTCCCCCACTTTCACTATCACCCATTATGATCGTATTCTTCTCTTTTTATTCCTGCCACCTACTAGTTCTCCTATCTTGTGAAAGTTACCTGGAGGCTTTTGCAATCTCCTGTTCTACCCTAAAGCAATTCAAATATATAGTATGTCTTTTCAGTCTCCCTACTCAAGCTGTGTGTTTCTACTTCTCCTTCACCTTCCAGAAGGTAGTCATCACTCTGTCATACAAATGTGCCTTCTAGATCTATTTGCTTGTCAGATGTGATGGCTGAAGAAAAGCCTTGTCGTAGAACCCCATTTGCAGTATTTAGAAGATACGTGTTCGTACTAATTATCCAAACTTTCCGCACCCAACCACCCTCCCCCCCCCCCCCCTTTTTTTTTTTTTTTTTACTAGTGATGACTTTATTCTTTTCAAAATAATTTCATAACCATTATCTCATTTGGGCCTCAAAAGGATCTCATGAGTGAGGCAAATCATGATTCTATCTTCCCATTCTATATCCAGGGACAGAGGCACAAAAAGGTGAAGTCATGAACCCAAGGCTTAGAAAAGAGTTGGGGCAAAACACTACATCTGACCCTGAAGCCAGCACACCTTCTGCTGCATTTGTGTGTACGGACCTCACAGGACAGTTAGCAGTCACTAGGGCTCCATGATTGACAAGATCCCCATAAGAAGCCAGCCCCGTCAGCCCCCAGTTGAATGTCCTGCTTTGAGAAGGCACATCCCCTGAGTAAATGGAAAGAATATTTACTGTGGGGGACAAAATAAAACAAAACAAAATGAAGCACAGAGGTTTGGGTTACATGTAGGGGGAAAGAGCCAGGGTTTAAGCGAACTGGACTGAGGGGAGATGAAGCAGTAGAATGACACAGCTTAACTCTCTGAAACCTGTTTAGAGTGTTGTAATAGCTCAGATGGACTAAAGGAAAAACAAAGCACTCATTTTGTCCAGAAAGAACCCTAGTACTATCTGTTAAATCCACTGGGAAAAATTTGGATGGACCAGAAGCAGCACTTCCTCATTTACATATTTGTCCAAATTATGTTAATGAAAAGAGTGAATTATAGACACACATCCACACAGAGCTTGCAACATTGTGAAGGTTTTACTTTAATTAAGACCTGTATTTTTGCCGCTCCATCCTTTATTAAAATGAAAGCATCATTAAAAAGAAGAAAGACCATAGACAGCTAAAACCTCCCACCAAGAAAACCTCTGCTATCTTGGATAGCTCATATGCCAAATTATTCCACTTTAATGGAAAGAGAAAACTAATGCAAAGGAATCCATGTGTACAGATGACTTCACTGCATCCACCCATCTCCCAAAACAGCACATTTCCAAAGGGCACAGATAGCCTCCTGCGATGCCTCTTTTGTTTGCTTAATTTCCTCACACTGCATCATTCTCTAAAGAGACGTGCTCAAGTTCTCTGTCTCCCACATTGTTTTCAAACCTTGTTACCACTGCATGCATTTCTAAATGACAAGGCGACTGGGTCTAAACTTTGATATGTTGCGAGAAAACCCAAACTGACAGTTGGAGGGGGCAAAAAGAGGAAGACACTGCCCATTCCTCCCTCATCCCAAATGTCATCCCTTCCTCGTGCAGGCTGCCCAGGCAGCCCTGATGAAGAAACAAGCAGACACTTGAAAGTTTCTGACAGGTGTCATGGGCTCAGGCACTGAGAAACCAGGAGTGATGGAGCTTGACGTGACAGTGGCAGAGCCATTGAGGCTGGCTCCAGGACATGCAGGGTTTGGTGTATGTCAGTTCCAATCCTTGTCATACTCCCACTCCGTAATGGTAACTGCAAACGGACAGAGCCAGCGGGAAGTGTTCAGAAAACTTAAAAACATCCTTTCCTGACCAAGTGATGTTGCCAAGCCGCAGTAATGTAGGATCAGCCATCCACAGTGGGTGCACTCCAGCTGGGTGGGGTCAGGAGCAAGAGGCAGGGCTGGTCGCACTGGTCTGCTTTGAGTTTGCTTGTTGTCTTTTTTCGTACCCTGCCTTGCCCTCCAAGCCAAGGGTTTCAATCTCCCAAATTCTTTCCACATCTCTGCATGTGATTTTTGTTCTGCCAGCATCTTCCTCCACCAGTAACTTCTGATGACTGTTAATTCCTTGCATATAATGATCTGTGCAGCAGATCCTGCTTGATCTAAATATTTGGCACTCCTGCCCTTCTGACCCGGCTGGAGAGTGATTTATGATGGGAGAGGAGAGCTAGCTTCTCGGTAACACTATGCAAATAGTTTCATAAATATTGCTCCATTGCATTATTTTGAAATATTACTTCTTTTAACACTCTGCCAAAGTCAAATAATTCTGCTAAATAAAAATCTACGGCTAGGCCTCTCACCCAGCTAAAGTAACAGGTGGTAACCAAGCTCACCTGGTGGGAGAACCTGAGTTGATTAACTCCAGCCCAGAAGTGATGGTTAACTCACATCAAGGCATGATGGATGACAGCAGGTGTGTGTATAATCTTTTACCCAGCCTTCCAGCCTACTAACAGAGGGTGTATTTATTTAATAGTTCTTAACTCAGTACATTGACTTGTAGTTAAGCATGTTCAAATAACATAAGGACTTTATAAGTGCATTTATTTTTGAAAAATCCAACCAATAATTATTTGATAAAAAGTCAGTGGCACATATAAGCTCTGAGTCTGGTTTCCAATGAAAATTCCTTAGAGCCTCAGGCAGAGTGATAAATCAGCTATGGTGTGACTGTCTCCCTTTCCAAATGCTGAAGTGGAAAGAGAATTCTGGTGTCACAGTGACCCAAGTTGAGCCTGAAATTTGAGAATGGCAGGGGCCCAGAGTGGATATTTTTGTTGCAGACTGCACTGTGGAGTGTCAAGATAGGTTTAGGCCACATGTGCTGCTGTATCATAGCTTCAGCCAATTTCTGCTCCGGTTTTGTGCTTGGTGACTGGACGGGACCCATTTAACAGAATATCTCCTTTCCAGGGAGCCTGCCTAAAAGCAGTGATGTTTTCAGCTCGTATCAGGACCCGCAAGTTCTCCCTATGTACACACCACTCCTGGAATCTCATCCTTTTCCAGTAACTCCAGCTCAAACATCTACAGTGTTGACTCCTAAATATGGTTTTCTAACCAGTTTTATCTTCCAACCTCTAACTTTGAACCTCTATACTGACAATAACCCCTGAAACACATATATCCTAGGCTGAAGGAACCTGCTTGCTCCCATCACCATGTTCTCCACCAGGTTTCCTACTCTGTGGTTCTTCCCCTCTCCCTGTGGCCCCGGCTCCAAATCTCAGCAGGACTTTGAAATCTCCTCTTCCTCTGCTCCTGTAGTCAAGCAATCATCCAAGCCTGTTGGTTTCAGGTCGGTGCTTTGTGTCCACCTAGAGGAGTGGGATAGGGAGGGTGAGAGGGAGACGCAAGAGAGAGGAGATACGGGGATGTATGTATATGTATAGCAGATTCACTTTGTTATACAGCAGAAACTAACACACCATTGTAAAGCAATTATACTCCAGTAAAGATGCTAAAAAAAAAAAAGACACAGACGTAGAGAATGGACTTGAGGATATGGGGAGGGGGAAGGGTAAGCTGGGACAAAGAGAGAGAGTGGCATGGACATATATACACTACCAAACATAAAATAGATAGCTAGTGGGAAGCAGCCGCATAGCACAGGGAGATCAGCTCAGTGATTTGTGACCACCTAGAGGGGTGGGATAGGGAGGGTGAGAGGGAGACACAAGAGAGAGGAGATACGGGGATGTATGTATATGTATAGCAGATTCACTTTGTTATAAAGCAGAAACTGACACACCATTGTAAAGTAATTATACTCCAATAAACATTTTTTAAAAATTAAAAACAAATTATAAGAAAAAAGTTTAGAAAAACCTTCTACATCAGCCCCCCACTTTAATTTTTGAAATAATGTTTTCATAATTTGTTTTGTTTGCATGTTCATCATGAACTTTTCAAACAATATGGCAAAGCATAAAGAAGAAAGAAAAGTACAATCAAAACAAAAAAAAATTTAAATAATATCCAAAATCATATTGCTTATATATAGCTCATAAAATTAGATAACATTCTTCTAGATTGCTCTTTTGCACATGGATGGATGGATGGAAAGAAATCTTAATAAAACAAGATTATGCTCCCCATGTTATTTTAATAAAAATATTAGATGTAATCTCATTTGATTTTGACAGGAAAAAAGTAAAACAATGTAAATGAAGGGAACTGTTTAACTTCACCTGTTTCTTTACACAAGAGATAATAAATGTCTAAATTATCTAAGGATTAAAAAAAATGAACTTCCAACTTTGAAAGGTTGTGGAAGTAATATTCTTCTTAAAATTCCACTTCAATTTTAATCAGTAGTGACCAAATTCACACTAAGGTAAGTAAGAGGGTAGCCCTTTTATAGCTCCTGTCAAGACTTCTACTCCCACTTCCCAAATTTACTTACCAAGAGGCATAACATTTATATTCTATAATCAAAATGTCCAGAGTTTAATTGTCTCAGTTCTTCATTTGAATTAGTTTATTGCCCACGCTCAACACCAGTTATTTCTCTGAATTTTCTCCATTGTGGCGTGTTGTACTTTTATTCTCTCTGCTTGGTTAGATTTGATTGTGGAGTACTTTTCTCTAGAAAGAACTTCAGTACTGCATTCATTGAGTTCTTCACATACTAGAGTCAGACTATCATTCTCTAAGCAAGATGTAGACATTGTACTATTCGTTTTTGAATTTGAGTACTGCATGCACATAATGCTACATCATCACCATTCTTTTTCTTATTTTTTAATGTATTAACTTAATCTCTTTCTTTAATTGCAGATTTAATTGCTCAGTCACTATGTCTCTCAGCTTAAAATGTAGAGACCAGACCTTGTTGGATGTTTCTTAATTATTATTAGAGCTCAGTTAAACTTTTTTTTTAAACATCTTTATCGGAGTATAATTGCTTTACGATGGTGTGTTAGTTTATGCTTTATAACAAAGTGAATCTGCTGTACATATACATACATCCCCGTATCTCCTCTCTCTTGTGTCTCCCTCTCACCCTCCCTATCCCACCCCTCTAGGTGGTCACAAATCACTGAGCTGATCTCCCTGTGCTATGTGGCTGCTTCCCACTAGCTATCTATTTTACGTTTGGTAGTGTATATATGTCCATGCCACTCTCTCTCTTTGTCCCAGCTTACCCTTCCCCCTCCCCGTATCCTCAAGTCCATTCTCTAGTAGGTCTGTGTCTTTCTTCCCATCTTGTCCCTAGGTTCTTCATGACCTTTTTTTTTAATTTATTTTTTAGATTCCATATATATGTGTTAGCATACAGTATTTGTTTTTCACTCTCTAACTTCACTCTGTATGACAGACTCTAGGTCCATCCACCTCACTACAAATAACTCAATTTCATTTCTTTTTATGGCTGAGTAATATTCCATTGTATATATGTGCCACATCTTCTTTATCCGTTCGTCCGATGATGGACACTTAGGTTGCTTCCATCTCCGGGCTATTGTAAATAGAGCTGCAATGAACATTGTGGTACATGACTCCTTTTGAATTATGGTTTTCTCAGGGTATATGCCCAGTAGTGGGGTTGCTGGGTCATATGGTAGTTCTATTTGTACTTTTTTAAGGAACCTCCATACTGTTCTCCATAGTGGCTGTATCAATTTACATTCCTACCAACAGTGCAAGAGTGTTCCCTTTTCTCCACACCCTCTCCAGCATTTATTGTTTGTAGATTTTTTGATGATGGCCATTCTGACTCGTGTGAGGTGATACCTCATTGTGGTTTTGATTTGCATTTCTCTAATGATTAGTGATGTTGAGCATCCTTTCATGTGTTTGTTGGCAATCTGTATATCTTCTTTGGAGAAATGTCTATTTAGGTCTTCTGCCCATTTTTGGATTGCGTTGTTTGTTTTTTTGATATTGAACTGCATGAGCTGCTTGTAAATTTTGGAGATTAATCCTTTGTCAGTTACTTCATTTGCAAATATTTTCTCCCATTCTGAGGGTTGTCTTTTGGTCTTGTTTATCGTTCCCTTTGCTGTGCAAAAGCTTTTATGTTTCATTAGGTCCCATTTGTTTATTTTTGTTTTTATTTCCATTTCTCTAGGTGGTGAGTCAAAAAGGATCTTGCTGTGCTTTATGTCATAGAGTGCTCTGCTTTCCTCTAAGAGTTTAATAGGGTCTGGCCTTACATTTAGGTCTTTAATCCATTTTGAGTTTTTTTGTGTGTATAGTGTTAGGGAGTGTTCTCATTTCATTCTTTTACATGTAGCTGTCCAGTTTTCCCAGCACCACTTTTTGAAGAGGCTGTCTTTTCTCCACTGTATATTCTTGCCTCCTTTATCAAAAATAAGGTGACCACCTCACACCAGAGGGCACACATCACAAAGGGGATGGGGGCCAGGCAGGAATGACCTCACACCAAAGGGCCCACATCATAAAAAGGTGAGGAACCCAGCAGGAGTGACCTCACACCAGAGGGAAAAAATAATAATAATAATAAGGTGACCATATGTGCGTGGGTTTATCTCTGGGCTTTCTATCCTGTTCCATTGATCTGTATTTCAGTTTTTGTGCCAGTACCATACTGGCTTGATAACTGCAGCTTTGTAGTATAGTGTGAACTCAGGGAGCCTGATTCCTCTAGCTCCATTTTTCTTTCTCAATATTGCTTTGGCTATTCAGGGTCTTTTGTGTTTCCATACAAATTGTGAAATTTTTTGTTCTAGTTCTGTGAAAAATGCCATTGGTAGTTTGATAGGAATTGCACTGAATCTGTAGATAGCTTTGGGTAGTATAGTCACTTTTCACAATGTTGATTCTTCCAATCCAAGAACATGGTATATCTCTCCATCTATTTGTATCATCTTTAATTTCTTTCATCAGTGTCTTAATAATTTTCTGCATACAGGTCTTTTGTCTCCTTAGGTAGGTTTATTCCTAGGTATTTTATTATTTTTGTTGCAATGGTAAATGAGAGTATTTTCTTAATTTCACTTTCGGATTTTTCATCATTAGTGTATAGGAATGCTAGAGATTTCTGTGCATTAATTTTGTATCCTGCTACTTTACCAAATTCATTGATTAGTTCTAGTAGTTTTCTGGTAGCATCTTTAGGATTCTCTATGTAGAGTATCATGTCATCTACAAACAGTGACAGCTTTACTTCTTCTTTTCCAATTTGGGTTCCTTTTATTTATTTTTCTTCTCTGATTGCTGTAGCTAAAACTTCCTAAACTATGTTGAATTAAAGTGGTGAGAGTGGGGAACCTTGTCTTGTTCCTGATCTTAGTGGAAATGGTTTCAGTTTTTCACCATTGAGGACAATGTTGGCTGTGGGTTTGTCATATATGGACTTTATTATGTAGAGGTAAGTTCCCTCGATGCCTACTTTCTGGAAGGTTTTTATCATAAATTGTTGAATTTTGTCAAAAGCTTTTTGTGCATCTATTGAGATGATCATATGGTTTTTCTCCTTCAGTTTGTTAATATGCTGTATCACATTGATTGATTTGTGTATATGGAAGAATCCTTGCATTTCTGGGATAAGCCCCACTTGGTCATGGTTTAGGATCCTTTTAATGTGCTGTTGGATTCTGTTTGCTAGTATTTTGTTGAGGATTTTTGCATCTATGTTCATCAGTGATATTGGCCTGTAGTTTTCTTTCTTTGTGACATCTTTGCCTGGTTTTCGTATCAGGGTGATGGTGGCCTCGTAGAATGAGTTTGGGAGCGTTCCTCCCTCTGCTATATTTTGGAAGAGTTTGAAAAGGATAGGTGTTAGCTCTTCTCTAAATGTTTGATGGAATTCGCCTATGAAGCCATCTGGTCCTGGGCTTTGTTTCTTGGAAGATTTTTAATCACAGTTTCAATTTCAGTGCTTGTGATTGGTCTGTTCATATTTTCTATTTCATCCTGGTTCAGTCTCGGAAGGTTGTACGTTTCTAAGAATTTGTCCATTTCTTCCAGGTTGTCCATTTTATTGGCATATAGTTGCTTGTAGCAATCTCTCATGACCCTTTGTATTTCTGCAGTATCAGTTGTTACTTCTCCTTTTTCATTTCTAATTCTATTGATTTGAGTCTTCTCCCTTTTTTTCTTGACGAGTCTGGCTAATGGTTTATCAATTTTGTTTTTAGTTTTTAGTTGCTTTTAGTTTTATTGATCTTCACTATCATTTCCTTTATTTCTTTTTCATTTTTTTCTGGTCTGATCTTTATGATTTCTTTCCATCTGCTAACTTTGTGGGGTTTTAAGTTCTTCTTTCTCTAATTGCTTTAGGTGCAGGGTTAGGTTGTTTGTTTGAGATGTTGCTTGTTTCTTATGGTTGGATTGTATTGCTATAAACTTCCCTCTTAGAACTGCTTTTGCTGCATCCCATAGGTTTTGGGTCGTCGTGTTTTCCTTGTCATTTGTTTCTAGGTATTTTTTTATTTCCTCTTTAATTTCTTCAGTGATCTCTTAGTTATTAAGTAGTGTCTTGTTGGCCTCCGTGTGTTTGTATTTTTTACAGATTTTTTCCTGTAATTGGTATCTAGTCTCATAGTGTTGTGATCAGAAAAGATACTTGATACAATTTCAGTTTTTTTTAATTTACCAAGCCTTGATTTGTGACCCAAGATATGATCTATCCTGGAGAATGTTCCATGAGCATTTGAGAAGAATGTGTATTCTGTTGTGTTTGGATGGAATATCCTATAAATATCAGTTAAGTCCATCTTGTTTAATGTATCATTTAAAGCTTGTGTTTCCTTCTTTATTTTCATTTTGGATGATCTGTCCATTGGTGAAAGTGGGGTGTTAAAGTCCCCTACTATGATTGTGTTACTGTTGATTTCCCCTTTTATGGCTGTTAGCATTTGCCTTATGTATTGACGTGCCTCTATGTTGGGTGCATAAATATTTACAATTGCTGTATCTTCTTCTTGGATCAATCCCTTGATCATTATGTAGTGTCCTTCTTTGTCTCTTTAATAGTCTTTATTTTAAAGTCTATTCTGTCTGATGTGAGAATTGCTACTCCAGCTTTCTTTTGATTTCCATTTGCATGGAATATCTTTTTCCATCCCCTCACTTTCAGTCTGCATGGGTCCCTAGGTCTGAAGTGGGTCTCTTGTAGACAGCATATATATGGGTCTTGTTTTTGTATCCATTCAGCCAGTCTGTGTCTTTTGGTAGGAGCATTTAATTCATTTACATTTAAGGTAATTATCGATATGTATGTTCCTCTTAACATTTTCTTAATTGTTTTGGGTTTGTTACTGTAGATCTTTTCCTTCTCTTGTGTTTCCTGCCTAGAGAAGTTCCTGTAGCATTTGTTTTAGAGCTGTTTTGGTGGTGCTGAATTCTCTTAGCTTTTGCTTGTCTGTTAAGGTTTTAATTTCTCCGTCAAATCTGAATGAGATCCTTGCTGGACAGAGTAATCTTGGTTGTAGGTTTTTCCCTTTCATCACTTTAAATATGTCTTGCCATTCCCTTCTGGCTTGCAGCGTTTCTGCTGAAAGATCAGTTGTTAACCTTATGGGGATTCCCTTGTGTGTTATTTGTTGTTTTTCCCTTGCTGCTTTTAATATTTTTTCTTCGTATTTAATTTTTAATAGTTTGATTGATATGTGTCTTGGCATGTTTCTCCTTGGATTTATCCTGGATGGGATTCTGTGTGCTTCCTGGACTTGATTAGCTATTTCCTTTCCCATATTAGGGAAGTTTTCAACTATAATTTCTTCAAATATTTTCTCAGTCCCTTTCTTTTTCTCTTCTTATTCTGGGACCCCTGTAATTCGAATATTGGTGCATTTAATGTTGTCCCAGCCGTCTCTGAGACTGTCCTCAATTCTTTTCTTTCTTTTTTCTTTATTCTGCTCTGCAGTAGTGATTTCCACTGTTTTATCTTCCAGGTCACTTATCCGTTCTTCTGCCTCAGTCATTCTGCTATTGATCCCTTGTAGAGAATTTTTAATTTCATTTATTGTGCTGTTCATCACTGTTTGTTTGCTCTTTAGTTCTTCTAGGTCCTCGTTCAAACATTTCTTTTATTTTCTCCAATCTATTCCCAAGATTTTGGATCATCTTTATTATCATTATTCTGAATTCTTTTTCAGGTAGACTGCCTATTTCCTCTTCATTTGTTAGGTCTGGTGGGTTTTTGCCTTGCTCCTTCATCTGCTGTGTGTTTCTCTGTCTTCTCATTTTGCCTAACTTACTGTGTTTGGGGTCTCCTTTTCTCAGGCTGCAGGTTCGTACTTCCCGTTGTTTTTGGTGTCTGTGCCCAGTGGCTATGGTTGGTTCAGTGGGTTGTTTAGGCTTCCTGATGGAGGGGACTTGCCTGTGTTCTGGTGGATGAGGCTGGATCTTGTCTTCCTTGTGGGCAGGTCCATGTCTGGTGGTGTGTTTTGGGGTGTCTGTGGCCTTATGATTTTAGGCAGCCTGTGTGCTAATGGATGGGGTTGTGTTCCTGTCTTGCTAGTTGTTTGGCATAGGGTGTTCAGCACTGTAGCTTGCTGGTCGTTGAGTGAAGCTGGGTCTTGGTGTTGAGATGGAGATCTCTGGGAGATTTTTGCCATTTGGTATTATGTGGAGCTGGGAGGTCTCTTGTGGACCAGTGTCCTGAAGTTGGCTCTCCCACCTCAGAGGCACAGCCCTGATGCCTGGCTGCAGCACCAAGAGGCTGTTATCCACACGGCTCAGAATAAAAGGGAGAAAAAAAAGAATGAAAGAAAGAAAGAAGATAAAATAAAATAAAGTAAAATAAAATTGTTGTTAAAATAAAAAAATAATTATTAAAAAAAAATTTTTTAAGTAATAAAGTAAGAAAGAAGAGAGCAACCAAACCAAAAAACAAACCCACCAATGATAGCAAGTGCTAAAAACTATAGTAATAAAAAAAAAAGCAGACAGACAGAACCCTAGGACAAATGGTAAAAGCAAAGCTATACAGACAAAATCACACACAGAAGCATATACATACACACTCACAAAAAAAAAAGGTGGGGGCGGAAGTATATCATTGCTCCCAAAGTCCTCCTCCTCAATTTGGGATGATTCGTTGTCTATTCAGGTATTCCACAGATGCAGGGTACATCAAGTTGATTGTGGAGATTTAATTCGCTTCTCCTGAGGCTGCTGGGAGAGATTTCCCTTTCTCTTCTTTTTTCGCACAGCTCCTGGGGTTCAGCTATGGCTTTGGTCCCGCCTGTGCGTTTAGGTCGCCGGAGGGCGTCTGTTGTTGTCTCAGACAGGATGGGATTAGAGGAGCAGCTGACTTGGGGGCTCTGGCTCACTCAGGCCGGTGGGAGGGAGGGGTACGGATGCAGGACAAGCCTGTGGCATCAGAGGCCAGCGTGACGTTGCACCAGCCTGAGGCCCGCTGTGTGTTCTCCCGGGGAAGTTGTCCCTGGATCCCGGGACCCTGGCAGTGGCGGGCTGCACAGGCTCCCGGGAGGGGAGGTGTGGAGTGTGACCTGTGCTCGCACACAGGCTCCTTGGTGGCAGCAGCAGCAGCCTTAGCATCTCATGCCTGTCTCTGGGGTCCGCGCTGTTAGCCGCAGCTCGCGCCCGTCTCTGTTGCTCCTTTAAGCAGGGCTCTGAATCCCCTCTCCTTGCGCACCAGGAAAGAAAGAGGGAAGAAAAAGTCTCTTGCATCTTAGGCAGGTCCAGACTTTTTCCCAGACTCCCTCCTGGCTAGCTATGGCACACTAACCCCTTCAGGCTGTGTTCACGCCACCAACCCCAGTCCTTTCCCTGGGATCTAACCTCCGAAGCCCGAGCCTCAGCTCCCAGCCCCCGCCCGCCCCGGTGGGTGAGCAGACAAGCCTCTAGGGCTGGTGAGTGCTGGTCAGCACCGATCCTCTGTGTGGGAATCTCTCCACTTTGCCCCCTGCACCCCTGTTGCTGTGCTCTCCTCTGCGGCTCCGAAGCTTCCCCCCTTTGCCACCCACAGCCTCCGCCCGCGAAGGGGCTTCCTAGTGTGTGGAAACCTTTCCTCCTTCACGTCTCCCTCCCACTGGTGCACGTCCCATCCCTATTCATTGGTCTCTGTTGTTTCTTTCTTTCTTTTTTTTTTTTTTTTTTTGCCCTACCCAGGTATGTGGGGGAGTTTCTTGCCTTTTGGGAGGTCTGAGGTCTTCTGGCAGCATTCAGTAGGTGTTCTGTAGGAGGTGTTCCACATGTAGATGTATTTCTGATGTATTTGTGGGGAGGAAGGTGATCTCCACGTCTTACTCTTCCGCCATCTTGAAGCTCCTACCATTCTCTTTCATTAGCCTGGATGTCATCACTGAATGGTTTTATTCCCAACCCCACCACCCCACCTCCAAAAAAGGAACAGGACTACAGGTTGCGGTATGCTCAAGTTCTATCACATACGAAAATGTCTTTACTTTGCTCCTCTACTTGAATAACATCTTGACTCCTTGTTACATTCTTTTTTTTTTTAACATCTTTATTGGAGTATAATTGCTCTACAATTGTGTGTTAATTTCTCCTTATAACAAAGTGAATCAGCTATACATATATCCCCATATCTCCTCCCTCTTGCGTGTCCCTCCCACCTTGTTACATTCTTAAAGCTTGTTTGCCCCACCCCATAATGTTTTTTGATATAGTTCCATTGTGTATTGTAGAAATCAGAGGTCCCTTTTTCTTTTTATCCACTCTCAATCATTATTTATTTGTTTGTATGTTTTATCCTAAATGAAATTCAAGAATAGTGAAACAAAAACTAACAAGTTTGGTGTAATAATCAGCCCTCATTTTCAGCAAATTTTAGCATTTTGATTTATTTACTTTGAATATCTTTACCCTATAAAGTAAAACATACAAACTCACGTACATTATCTTGTGCCCCTCCCTCATTTTATTTCCTAATTCTCTTCCACAGAGAAATCTCCTGTCCTTAATTTGGTGTTTACAATTCCTATACATGTTTCTATAGTATTCTTACATATGTATGTATCCAAGAATTATAGATACATAGTATAATATTTTACAGACTGTTTCAGATTCCTTAAATGCTATCATACAGAATTTATAGTTCACAGCTTGCTTTTTTCCTCCAGTATTACCTTTGCAAGATCTGTCAGTGTCAACAAGCATAGTTTAATAATTTTCAGATTTCTCCTATTGATGGATAGTTTGTTTCCAGTTTCACTATGAAAAATAATGCTATAGCAAATAAAACTTGTTCATTTGTAATCTTTGACATGTGTGAGAATTTATAATAAGCATTCAGAGGTGGATTTGGGGCCATGTGTGGACTGTTTGTGTCTTTCACTTTGACATTTCTAAATATCTAGGAACATTTTATATCATAATCAGGGCTGTATTATACTTCCCAATAATTTACATCCTCACAAGCCCTTTAAATTGTCATACTTTTTTTTCCATATTTTCCCATTTAATAGACATTAAATGGTACCTTAATATTGGTCCCTTTTACATTTTTATGAGTACTGAGTGCCAGTGAGATTGGGCATATTTTCAAATGTTTAGTGGTCTTCTGTACTTCTTCTTTTATGATGTATCTGCTCATATCCTTTGCCAGTTTTTCTACTGAGTTGATTTTTTTCTTATTGATTCTTAAGGGTACTTTATATATGCTGATTTCCTATTCATTAGTAGTATTACATGCTACAAATGTCTTTCATAATTCCGTATCTAATTGTTTAACATTTCGTGTGGTATCTTTTGGAATAAGAAACATTTTAATATAGTTGAATTTATCTATTTTCTTTCTTTGTGATCTGCACTTTTTGTATCTTTCTTAAAAAATCCTTTTGAACCGTGAGACTGTAAAGATAATCTTGTACATTCTTCTAAAGTGAAAACTATGTTTTTTGTTGACAATCACAGCCAACATTTTTAGTTTATTTTATATATAAATCTGGAATCATATTCTAAATAATTTTGTGTCCTGATCTTGTGAGCATTTTCCCTTGATACTAAATGCTCTTTATTTTTTCTTTTTTTTTTATTGAACTGTAGTTGATTTACAATATTGTGTTAGTTTCAGGTGTGCAGCAAGGTGATTCAGTTATATATATATATATATTTATATTCTTTTTAAGATTCTTTTCCATTTATAGGTTATTACAAGTTGTTGAATATAGTTCCCTGTGCTGTACAGTAAATCCTTGTTGTTTATCTGTTTTATACAGTAAATAGCGGTGTGTATCTGTTAATCCCATACTCCTCACTCATACCCACCTCTTGCTTTGTTTTCTATGTCTGTGAGTCTGTTTCTGCTTTGTAAACAAGTTCATTTGTATTATTTTCAGATTCCACATATAAGTGATATCATATAATATTTGCCTTTCTCTGTCTGACCCACTTCACTTAGTATTATAATCTCTACATCCATCCATGTTGATGCAACTGAAATGTTTCATTCTTTTTTTAAAAAACTTTTATTGGAGTATAGTTGATTTACAGTGTTGTGTTAGTTTCAGGTGTATAGCAAAGTGAATCAGTTATAAATATATCCACTCTTTTTTAAGATTCTTTTCCCATATAGGCCATTACAGAGTATTGAATAGCATTCTGTGTGCTATACAGTAAGTCCTTATTCATTTTCTATTTATATATAGTAGTGTGTATATGTCAATCCCAGTTTCCCAATTTATACCTCCCCCTCTTAGCCGCAAGTAACCATAAGTTTGTTTTCTACATCTGTAACTCTATTTCTGTTTTGTAGGTAAGTTCATTTGTACCCTTTGTTAGATTCCACATATAAGTGATATCATGTGATATTTGTATTTCTCTGACTACTTCACTCATTATGACATTCTCTAGGTCCATCTGTGTTGCTGCAGATGGCATTAGTTTGTTTTTGTTTTGGCTGAGTAATATTCTATTACATATATATATATATATATATATATATATATATATATATATATTTAGGTTGTTTCCATGTCTTGGCTATTGTAAATAGTGCTGCTATGAACATTGGGGTGCATATATCTTTTCAAATTAGAGTCTTCATCTTTTTCAGGCATATGCCCAGGAGTGGAACTGCAGGATCATGTGGTAACTTTTTAGCTTTTTGAGGAACCTCCATACTGTTTTCCATAGTGACTGCACTAATTTACATTCTCACCAACAGTGTAGGAGGGTTCCCTTTTCTGCACACCCTCTCCAGCATTTATTATTTGTAGGCTTTTTGATTATGGCCATTCTGACCAGTGTCAGGTGATACCTCATTGTAGTTTTGGTTTGCATTTCACTAATAGTTAGCAATGTTGAGCATCTTTTCATGTGCCTGTTGATCATCTGTATGTCTTCTTTGGAGAAATGTCTATTTAGGTCTTCTGCCGATTTTTTGATTGGGTTGTTTGCTTTTTTAATATTAAGTTGTATAAGCTGTTTGTGTATTTTCGAAATTGATCAGTTTCGGTCGCATCATTTGCAAATAATTTCTCCCAGTCTGTAGGTTGTCTTTTCGTTTTGTTTATGGTTCCCTTTGCTGTGCAAAAGCTGTAAGTTTGATTAGGTCCCATTTGTTTATTTTTGCGTTTATTTCTTTTGCCTTGGGAGACTTAGTCACTCTTAGTTTTTATTGTGGTAATGATAACCTAAAGGGATAGCAGTCTCTTAATTAGCTTCTCTCTTAATCATTATTGCAAGACAGTGACGAGGATGACAGAATTTTGAAGGCAACTATTGTAAAAGTATCTTCTCAGCAGACATTTGCCACATTTTACTCTGATTCGGAATTAAGAGTTAAGTGCTGCATATCATCTAACATGACTCTCCTGGTTAACAAAACATACCTGGTTTTTCATCTTCAACTGGGTTTTTGTCTGAGATGTTATTTTTCTCCCTGAATGTTATTTGAAGTTTGGACTGAAGTATGATAGGCCACTTCTGCCATTAATTGTCTAGTATTAAAACAGCAAATAATTTTAGGCAGTAGTATTTCCAGAATAAGTGTGTGTACATGCATGTGTGTGTGCATGTGTTGCTTTTCTTTCTTTTGCCTTGGGAGCTTGATCTAAGAAAATATTGCTGTGATTTATGTCAAAGAATGTTTTGCTGATGTTCTCTTCTAGGAGTCTTATGGTGTCATGTCTTACATTTAAGTCTTTAAACCATTTTGAGGTTTCTTTTTTTGTATGGTGTGAGCTCTAACCTCATTGATTTACATGAATGAAAGCTTTCCCAACACCACTTGCTGAAGAGACTGTCTTTTCTCCATTGTGTATTCTTGCCTCCTTGGTCAAAGATTAAATAACTGTAGGTGAGTGGGTTTATTTCTGGGCTGTCTATTCTGTTTCATTGATCCATATGTCAGTTTTTATGCCAATACCGCACTGTTTTGATTACTGTAGCTTTGTAGTATTGTCTGAAGTCTGGGATGGTTATGTCTCCAGCTTTGTTTTTTCCTCAGGATAGCTTTGGCAATTCTGAATCTTTTGTGGTTCCATATAAATTTTAGGATTATTTGTTCTAGTTCTGTGAAAAATGTTACGGGTAATTTGATAGGGATTACATTACATCTGTATATTTCTTTGGGTAGTGTGGGCATTTTAACAATATTAATTCTTCCAATCCAAGAGTATGGGATATATTTCCATTTCTTTGAATCATCTAAAGTTTGAAGATTATGCTTTTTAAGTTTATGTCTTTAATCCACTGAAGGAATGAGATTATGGCAGATTGGCATGAGATAAGAATTGAATTTTTTTAATAAAGGAAAACAGTGGGAAGTATTTTTCTTCTCCCACTAATTCTAGGCTCCTTATTCTATTCTGTTTGTTTAATTGTCTATCCCTGGGCCAGTAGTTTTAATTACTGTAGATTTATTGTTTTCATATAAAACAGTGTAAAACTCTAACTTGTTTTTCAATAACCTACTAAGTATTATTTACTTTGGCTTTTGTTGGCTTTATATGGTGCAAATGTCTTCTCCCACACTGGGATTTGCCTTTTTATTCTCTTAAGTGTGTCTTTGAATGAGTGAAAATACTTAATTTTATGTACCCTAGTTTTTAAGCCTGTTTTATGGTTAGTATTGTTCTTTCCCATTACAACATCTTTGTTGCATCAGCCTCAGAAATATAGTCTCCTATGTTCATGTTATCTTCTAGAAGCTTTAATGATGTGCCATTTATATTTAGATCTTTATTCCACCTTGAGGATCCATCCACTATTTGTATGGTGGAAGGTAGTGATCAAACTTGCTTTAACACATGAATATCCAGTGACCAACACCATTGATTAAAAAGAACTTTCTGTGATGTCAGCTTTGCCACAAATAAAGTATCTCCATATGTGTGGGCCTGTTTCTGGACTCATTTTTGTGTTCCATCAATCTATTTGTCTTTCCTTGAGCAAGACCACATTGTCTCAACTAATGTAGTCATATAAAAGCTCCATATCCATTTAGAGAAGTTTTGTAATTTGGTTTTTTTTTTTGTCTTTAACATTATCTTCACTATTTCTGGTCCTTTAAGATTCCATATAAACTTTAAAATCAACTTTTAATTTCTTCAGAAAACCTGCTGGAATTTTGATTAGGATTATATTGAATATATATATCTCTTTAGGAAGAAATTGTGTCTTTGCCATATTAAGTGTTCAGATCTCTGATGATCATATATCACTCAATTTTCTCTTTTTTTTAAATATTTCTAAAATATACTGTATTTTTTTGCAAAAGTCTTCAACTTCTTTTGTTAGATTTATTTCTTTGTATTTGATATTTTTATTAAATTATGAATTTAAGTTCTACATTTAACAGTCCATTCCTATTTTACTGAAAGTTTTAAAATTCAGGAATAGATGTTTAATGATGAAATGTTTTTTTCAGCATCTGTGGAATTAACCCTAAAATTTATTTCTGTAAGTCCATTAATATATTAAGTTATATTACTATATTTAAAATATTGAACCATCTTTGCATTTCTGGGATAAATTCCACTTGTTCATATTCTGTTATTCTTGTAATATACTTATAAATTGTGTCCAAAATTATTTAATTTTGGAATTTTCAATTGATATACATAGTGAGTTTTTATATAGTTTTTTCTTATTGTGCTGTCTTCATTGGATTATGATACCAATGTTATGCTCACTTCATAAAATAAATTTGGACTTTCCTTTTTAGTAATTTTAAATGTTTTATAGAGATTTTGAACATAGAGTTGTGTTTTGCTTTTATTTTTCCCTATCAGTGCTTGTGTACAAACATGCCATTATGAAAATTTTATAGTGATCAGCAAAATTGAAAGACTTTCACAGTGAATGCCCATGAGTTTTGCTTTTTAATCCAACCCAAAATTGTGTCTTAAGAGAGAGATTTAGTTCATGTGAACATATTGATATGTATGTTCTTTTAATTTATATTATTCTATAGTTTGCTTTTTTGTTATATCACTTAAAATAGTTCAGTATGTGCTCTTTTCTCTGCTTTTTTGATTTTATAATTCTCTAAATATTTAGGAAGTCTTGTACTTTTGCTAGAGATTACTTTCATATCTATAACTACATACTATACCCTTAATTGTCTCTTTTTGGAAATTAGTATTTTCTGTGATTATCAGCTTTATGTGTCAACTCGACTAGGTTATAGTACCCAGTTATTCAATCAAACACTAGTCTAGGTGCTGCGATAAAGGTATTTAGTAGATGTGATTAACATCTGTCATCAGTTAACTTTAAGTAAAGGATTATCCTTAATAATCTGGGTGGGCCTAATTTAGTCAGTTGAAAGGTCTTAAGAGCAGGAAACCTGAGGTTTTCCTGAGGAAGAAGAAAACCTGTCCTAAAATGGGCAATAAATAAATTGTTAGCTTCCTTTAAATTTCTCCTCCTCCTCTGCTATCTGAATTTATTCAATTATATATCCTTCATAATGTTTTCTTTTTAATATTTTAATTTTATTGGAGTATAGTTGATTTACAATGTTCAGGTGTATAGAAAAGTGATTCAATTATGCACATACAGATATTCATTCTTTTTTAGATTCTCTTCTTATATGGTTATCACAGGATATTAAGTAGTTCCCTATGCTATATGGTAGGACCTTTTTGGTTATCTATTTTATATATAGTAGCGTGTGTGTGTTCATCCCAAGCTCCTGATTTATCCTCCCCCTCCACATTTCCCCTTTGATAACCATAAGTTTGTTTTCGATATCTTAAGTCTGTTTCTGTTTTGTAAATAAGTTCATTTGTATCTTTTTTTAAAAATTAGATTCCGCATATAAGTGATATCATATAATATTTGTCTCTCTGTCTGACTTCACTTAATATGACAAGCTCTAGGACCATCCATGCTGCTGCAAATGGTATTATTATTTTCTTTTTTATGGCTGAGTAGTATTCCATTGCATATGTGTACCACAACTTCTTTATCCATTCTTCTGTTGATGGACATTTAGGTTGCTTCTATGTCTTTTCTATTGTAAATAGTGCTGCAGTGAACATTGGGGTGCATGTATCTTTTCAAATTAGAGCTTTCTCCAGATATATGCCCAGGAGTAGGATTGCTGGATCATGTGGTAGTTCTATTTTTAGTTTTTTAAGGAACCTGCATACTGTTCTCCATAGTGGTTGTACCAATTTACATTCCCACCAGCACTGTAGTAGGGTTCCCTTTTCTCCACACCCTCTCCAGCATTTATTGTTTGTAGACTTTTTGATGATGGCTCTTCTGACTGGTGTGAGGTGATACCTCATTGTAGTTTTGATTTGCATTTCTCTGATAATTAGTGACGCTGAGCATCTTTCCATGTGCTTTTTGGCCATCTGTTCTTAGTGTTACTAAGGTTTAGTGTTTTTGTGCATACTTTAAAAAATCTCATTGCTATAAAACTGTCTCCTAAATATAACAAGCTTTGGGAAAAACAGAGTTAGGCTCAGACTATTCAAAATCTATGTGACTTTGTTATCAGAGCAAAAACAATTATAATCCCAACAAAAACACTTGACCAGTAATCAAGCAATCAGTCAATGATGTTAAACTTCTAATAAATGGAGGAATGGAAAATAAATGCAGTATTTTTTAAAATAAAAGTGCAAGTAGTTTGAAGGGAGGAGGTATAAGCAGGTGTTGCATCTGCTGATTTCTGGAAACAAGGGCAAAATTCACAATGACTGGGGAGTAATGTGCAATAAGCCATCAGAGATAGTGCATATAGAAATAGTGAGCCAAGAAGAGAGATAGTACCTCGGCTTTATGTGTAGTCTTGTACTCCTCCAGGGCTTGCTGCGGTCAGCCGCTGTTCCCCTGTGGTTTGAAATTTAACACTCTGATAAATATCGTTCATGGATCAATGTGACTTCCTCAGTATGCCAGCATCATCACTACCAGTTTCAAATCAGGTACATATGATCGAATTAGTGTAACAGAAATAGCATTGGGAAGAACAGACCATACTTGATTTGTGAGCTTTAAATGATATACTTTGAGTTCTAGCTGTTAAAAATCAGCAGACTTGTCTACCTCCCTTCTTCTTTGCCTTTTGTTGCTCAATTTTCATTTCTATAATTTCTGTATTATTGGAGCATGTATTATTTGCATTCTGTAATGTTGTCCTAATTGCCAAGCTTATTTATTTACTTTCAGTCCTAATTTTACAGTTTAATCTTTGCTATAGACTCAGTATTTAGCTATTAGATGAAAGAGTGCACGTCTTTTGTCCCTCTTAAAGGGCCCTGGTCTGTGCCTGTCATGGACTGAATGTCTGTGCCCCCTTAAAATTCATATGTTGAGGTCCTAGCCCCCATTGTGATGGTGTTTGGAGATGGGGCCTTTGAGAGATAGGTTTATATGAGGTAATAAGGGTAGGGCTGCCATGGTGGGATTAGTGCCCTTATAAGAAGAGGGAGAGAGACCAGAGCTCTTGTTCTCTCTGTGATGTGAAGACATGGTAAAAAGGCAGCCATCTACAAACCAGGAAGAAGTTCTCACCAGAGACTGAATCTGCCAGCACCTTGATCTTGGACTTCCTAGCCTCCAGAACTGTAAGAAATAAGTGTCTCAAATCTAAATCTAAATGCTGCTCAATCTGTGGTATCTTGTAGCAGCTCAAGTTGATTAAGGCAATGTCCCTCCCCATGGAATAAAGAATCTACAATAGCCAAGAGAAGGCACCTACCCCAAGCCCACATACATCCATCTATACCACGTTCTGATCAAAACTCTAGAGTTGTCTGCGCAAACCACTCTGAACTCACTTCTAGGACTTGAAGACAGCCAAAATAAAGATGCATTACCTTTAAAAGAAATAATAATAGAACAGACAGCTGAGGTCCCAAGAGAAACTATAGCAGCCTGAGGATAACAGAATGATATACTTAAGGTGCTGCAAGAAAACAACTGCCACCTTATAATTCCATACCTAACAGAAATATCCTTTATAAGTGAAGAGAAAAATAAAGACACTTTCCAGACATACAGAGACTGAGAGAATTTGCCACCTGCAAGCCTGGGCTAAATAAATACTAAAGAGAGCTCTGGTAGAAGGAAAATAATCTGACCATGTGTAGTTGAACCACACTGACTCCATTTGATCAGCTCCATCTTAGTCCCGCTGTCCTACCCCCTCACCTTTCCCTGTGACGGAACTTTAGCCTAACTCACGAGGAATGTGCCTACACTAGATGAGTTCCCTATTGAATTCTACCCTTGCCTTCATCTAATATGAAATCCGGAAGAATGCCTTTCGGTGAGGCATATGGTTAAATTGTCATGAGACCCTCAGGGAGAAGAAAAATCCCTGGTTCCCGTCTTGCGTAGCCAGATTCTATTTTTACCTTTGGCCCCTTGTACCCCCTTCAGCTTCTCAGAGTGCAGCTGCAAACACCTCTGGATCATTGTCCCCCCACCCCCAGTCTCGCCTGTATGTAAGTTCCCCACAATAAACTTCGTAATTACACTTTATGGAGTCGCCTGCTTCATTTTTTGGTCTCAAAGATTTTTCTCAGTTTTGGAGGATATTACTCAATATCTCTGCCTCCCAACAGACGGAATCAAGGATATGCAAGAAAGAATGAAGAGCACAATGGGAAAGGTAAACATCTGGATAAACACAAGGGCATATTGACTGTACAGACAAACAGCGTCTTGTGTGGTTTAAAATATATATACAAAGTGAAAATGTATGATAACAACACAAAAAACACCAAAGCTACTAAGAAATAAATGGAGGTTAAGTGTTCTAAAGTCAGAGTTATCCGGGAAGAGGTAAAAGTACTAACTTAGGTTAGATTCTAAATAATGCATTTTTGTAATATCTAAGATAATCACTAAAAGAATAGAAGAAAAAATCCATTGTAATAGCAAGAAAATGAAGAGGAAAAAAAGATTAAAATATTTGATTAATCAAAAATGTTTGAAGCAAGGAGAGAAAAAGGAACCAAAAGCAGGTGATAAATGAAAAATATCATTATAAGATGGTAGCTATAAACCTAAATACATTAGTAACAATATTAAATGTAAATTGCATGAATATTTCAATAAAAGGGCAAATATTATTAGACTGGATATGGTATTATACTTAAAAGAAGCAAGATAATTTATAGAGAGACTGAGAATCAAAAGGATGGAAGAAAGATATGGAAACAATAACCATAAGAAACCTGATGTAATGTCAGGTAAGGCATGAAGCATTACTAGAGATAATTTCCTAATGACAAAAGGTCGATTAGCCAGGAAGACAAAAAATGTATATATTTATGAACCTAAAAATTACTTTAAAATATATAAAGCAATAATTGAAAAAAAACTAGAAAAGAGAAAGAAAGAAATCTGTAAGCAAAATGGTAGAATTTAACATACCTCTCTTAGTAACTGGTAGAACAAGCAGACAAAAAATTATTATGAATACAGAATCCACTAAGAATGTAATTAACAAACATGAATCTAATAGAGGAACGAATTGGACAGTGACAGAGTCACATTCTTTTCTAGTAGGTGTGAAACATTTACCAAAATTTGTGACAAGCTAGACTTTAAGGTTAGTGTCAACAGATTTCAAGGTTTCTCATCCTGGATACTCTTGACATTTTGGGCTGGATAATTTCTTTGTTGTGAGAAACTATCCTAGGCATGCATTATAGGATGCTTAGCACTATCCCTGGCCTCTGTCCACTAGAGGCCAGTATCAGGGCCCCTCCAGCAATTTTGACAAGAACAGATGTCTCCAGATATTGCCAAATGTTCCCTGGGGTGGGGGCGAAATCAAGACTGATTTAGAGTATATTATTTTTTAAATGGTTTAATGAAGCCAGTAATCAATAATAAAAGATTACTAAAAACTCCCCACAATGTGCAATTATGCAATACAGTTGTAAATGACCCATGAGGCAAAGGTATAATCAAAATGGAAATTAGAAAGTACTTTAAATTGAATTATTATGAAATAAAGCATATCAAAAAGTATTTAATACAGCTTAAGCTCTTCTTAGAAGGAAATATGTAGAATTAAATGCATATATTAAAAAGAAGAAAGCATAAAAGTCAAGGATATGAAGGTCAAGACTTCTGGCTATGGCCAAATGAGATCAGCAAATCCTTTCCACAAAACGTTGGACAAAATTGACAAAACTTATCAAGTCATCAAAGTCATATAACAATCTGTGATAAACTGCTGAACTTAGGGCCAGAACAATGGGAGTCTATGGCATTCAGGCTTGCTGCTGGGACTGCTCTCATTAACCCCTCCTCCAACAGGTGATGTGGATGTTGTGCCAGATGGGGCAGACCATGAGGACTAACAGCTTCTCTGACACAGTTGAAGGGGACTCCTTCCATTTGGGGCAGTGCATAATGCTCATGTTCAGTGGAAACGATGTCTCTGAGACAAACAAGTGGAAAGGCCAGTGGCTTCATTCTAGTAGCTTGAGGTTGTAGTCCTGATGGGGGCAAATGTATTCTTGGCCGAGTCTGTATATATGCTCAGTTGGAGACACAGCATCTCCAAGCTATTCTCACACTCCCGGCTTACTCTGAGGCTGCACACACAAAATATGAGACTCAAGAGGGACTACAAGACAATAAAAACCAGGGCAGACTGAAAACAGCCTGGATTTTTAATGCCTCCTATTTAGCATATTCAAATCATTCCTTTACCTAATAATAATACAGAAATCCAATTAAAATATAGGTAAAGTATTTGAATAGTCATTTTATCAAAGAATATGTAGAAACGGCTAATAAGCACAAAAAAATTCTTAACATTATTAAATATTAGAGGAATGCGAATTAAAATCACAATGAGATCTCACTACATGCCCACTAGAATGGTTATAGGCAAAAAGAAAGATAATATCAAGTATTGTTAAGAATGTAGAGAAATCGGAACCTTAATGTATTGCTGATGAGAATGTAAAATGATACAGGAACTTTGGAAAATAGTTTGGCAGTTTCTTTAAAATGTAAATGTAAATTTACTATGTGATTCGGTATTTCTACTCTTAGTAATCTAGTCAAGAGAATTATCTAAAAGAACTATGAGTTAACATTCAGAGATGCATTAGTCATTAATTCATGATATTTGCAATTTATGCCTTTTCTCTTGATAAGCCCCTAGGAAGATCGATCAAGGAAAAAGAGAAAAGGTACAAGTTATAAATATCAGAAATCAATAAAGGGATGAAAATACAGATCCTATAGACATTATAATGAGGAAATCACAAACACCTTATGCCAATAAATTTGAAAAGCTAGATGAAACATTCAGATTTTTTTTTAAAAAGCAACTCACTAAAACTGACACAAGAAGAATTAGAAAATGTGATTTATATATCTGATAAAGAAATTAAAGTTGTAATTAAAATCTCTCCCAAGAGAAATCTTCAAGCTCAGATGGCTTCAATAGTGAATTATTTCTATTCTATGTGGAAAATAGAATCAATAATAATCTTACATAAACCTTTCAAGAGAAAAGAAAAACTGGGTATCATTCTCAACTCATTTTATACAGCAAGCATACTCAACACAAAATATGACAAAGACATTACAAGAAAGGGAAGTTATACATTAATCTCACTCGTAAGAAAGATGCAAACTCTAAACAAAACACCAGCAAAATGAAATCTAAAGACATAAAGAAACAAAATATATCACAATCAAGTTGGGTTTATGCAAAAAATGCAAGTTTGCTTCAACACTCAGAAATAAACCCAATAATGTGAGGAAAATTCCTTAACAAGGGTATCTAATAAAAATTTACAGCTAACATAATTTTCATTTATAGTCAAATGTTGAAAGCTTCTCCCCAGAGATCAGAAACAGACAGATGCCACCTATCACTACTCCTATTTGGCACTGTAGGTAAAGTTCTAGACATTTCAATAAGGGACGTAAATAAGATAAAATGTATGAGAAGTTTGGAAATTAAGAAATAAAGCTGTGTTATTTGCTGATGACGTCGTTTTTGTGGAAAATTAAAAAAAGAACCACAGAAGGAAAAAACATTAGTGTTAATAAGTGAATTTTACAAGAATGCAAGAAATGAAGTTGATATTAAATAATAAACTATATTACTATATACCAGCAACAAGCATTTAGAAACTGAAATTTTAAAAATACCATTTAAAACAGTATCATAAAACATCACATTCTGAAGAGTAAGCCTAACGAGTGGTGTACAAGCTCTCTACACTGAAAAGTACAAAGAAATATTGAGAGAAATTTAAATAGGAGTAAATAAAGATAGGGTTGGATATACCCTATTCATGTATTGGAAGATGTAGTGTTGTAATAATGTCAGTTCTCTTCAGATTAACCTATCAACTTAACAATGCCAAATAAAATCCCATAGACTTTTTTTTATCATTGAAATTAAAAACCTTCTTCCAAAATTTATGTGGAATGGTAAAAGGCAAGAAGAGCCAAGACACTCTTAAACAAGAAAAACAGAACTTTATGGTAAACTTTCTTATAAAGCTTCAGTGATTAAAGCATATTGTACTTGTGCAGGGGTAAAATATAGGTTGACTTATAGGAATAATAATATGAAGAGGCAGGATGATTACTCTCACAGATAACAGTCATAAAAACTAAACTGAATGATTAGATTAACAAGAATTATTTGAAGGCACAGGAAATTGACCAATGGCCATTTCAATGAGAGGAGTTGACTCTTGCTAGACTGCAACTGTGTAAGGTGAGCACGGTGGTTTTCTTGTCTTGGGGTGCCCCTTAACCACCATCCTCTACCCAGGTCTGGTGGTGGAAATCCACAGCCTTACTGGCTTGAGATGGCAGGTGGCAGAGTTCACAGCAGCAGAGAAGGTAGACATTGAAGGAATAAGTTGGGAAATGAGACAGCCACATAAGGGCTGAGATTCAAAATCTTGCACAGATTCCCAGCTAAATAATACAAGAACCCAGGGAGTCTTTTTAAAAAGCAGGCAGAAACTACAGAAGAAGGCCTAACCTTGAAAGATAAAGTTCATCCTGTTGAGATTTGTCGTCTTGCTGCATCATTATTTGGGTATGTTCTCCAACTTGCACACAACTCAGGCAGAAATAAAGAGGAAAACTTACCTACCAGAGACATCACAGGGAAGGACTCAGGGCTGGCAGAGTAACTGGCATTTTGAGGGTGGAGAAAAGCTCAGAAGGAAGGTCACCACATGAAGCATGAGCCCTATCATCCAAGTATAAACTCTTCCGAGATTTCCCACTGTAGACGGGTACTAGGCAGGCAGAGGGGAGATTCACTCCCCTTCCCCTTCAGCGGCCAGGCTAAAAGCAACAACTCGAGGCTAAAAAACTGTATGATGACATCTGCTGCTATACACTAGGGGGTAGGGCAAAGGAGTTTTTGCAGATTGTGTCCAGGCAAGCAAACTGTGTTTTAGTACAAAACAAACAAAATGACAACAAAACAAAAATCATTGACCCTCAGAAGAATAAAATAAATTTTAGTCTTTCATCTCAGTATTTTATCTACAATATCCTATTGGCAAGCAAAATTATAAGACATTTTAAAATGTCTAACAAAGAAAGAGGAAAGTATGACCCCAATATGGGGAAAAAATAGACAAGAGAAACTGACTCAAAGTGGGCCCATATGTTGGACTTAGTGGACAGGGGCATCAAAGCTGCTTTTATAAATATGGTCAAAGAAAATATGTTCCAAGTATTAAAGAAAAATATGTATTAATAAATGGACAGATTGGGGTTATCAACGAAATACTCTTTTTAAAAAAGAAAAAAAAGTAGAAAGTCTACATATACAAGTACCATTTCTAAATTAGATGGAATAAACACATTTCATCCTGTCTCTCTCACTGAAAGCAGCTCTAAACTTTAGGAGATTTTTGAAGACAGTGAAAAGGTAATAGGTAGAATGTGGAAGACGATCAGAATTCAAAATACCACTGAACTAGCAGTGGGTTTACCACTTTTTTCCCTTCTGGTATCCTTGGCCTGGACTCAGTACAGTCTGCAACACAGAAGGAGATATTTACATGAACAGTGAAAAGCTTCAGAAGAAGTCCTGTAGTTCTAATGAGGAAGATGTTTCTTAATGCTCAGTAATAATGTGGAAATCTCTGGGGAGTATTTGCTCTGTTTCTCTTCTCTCTCTCTCATCTATCTGTATCTGTCTGTCTGTCACCTCTCTCTCTAACTCTCTATCATCTATATTGTCTGTCTCTATCTCTTCTCTCTCTCTCTTTCTTTCCTCTGTTCAATTGCAAGCTAGCCTTCAAACATTTCTGGATGGGGTGGTGACAGTAGTGGGGGTAATGGAGACTGCTAGAAGCCTACGATTGTGAAGGAGGGAAACTTCCTCTCTGACTGGAGGAGTTTTACTCCCAAGAGAGTGGAGCAAATCTCCTTTGCTTTTCTCTCTCTGTCCTCCTGCCACTTGGCTAACACAGTTTGTGGGAAGTGCACAGCAGAGGAATCATTCAACTCCCAACTTTCTTGTCAGAGGACTAGAAAAGGAGAGCCCCAGGAGGCTGAGAAGTATCGGGAAGTTTACAGAGAGGGAGAACTCAGGAAGATGACCACTGAAAGTTGTTCTTAAACTCCTAGTTCACCCCCTTTGCAGTCCCAAATTTGGCAATACACATAAACCTAGAGATGCAAAAATCTCAGTGAACCCCAAACAGGAGAGACACACACACACAATCCATGCACAGACACATCACAAACTGAAGAAAACTAAAAACAAAGAAAATAACCTTGAAAGCAGGAAGAGCAAAATGAATCATTATTTAGGGCAGTAATTATTAGAGTGAGTTGATTTCTCAACAGGAACTGTATGCCAGAAGGGAGTAACATTTTTAAAGTACTGAAAGAAAAAACAAAACAAAACTGGGCAACCCATGACTCTATACCTAGCAAAAGTATCCTCTAGGGATGGAGGTAAAATAAAAATGTCTTAGATGAAGAAAAACTAAGAGATTTTATTGCCAGCAAGAAACGTGATCTAAAAGAATTGCTAAAGGAAGTTCTTCAGACAGAGGGATATGACAACAGAAGAAAACTTGTAACTACAGAAATGAAGGAAGAACAACAGAAATAGTAAATATCTAGGTAAATAGAATGAACTATCCTGTCCTATTCAGTTCCTTAAAAATGTAATCCTTTGAAATAAAAAATTAAAACATTGTCTCAAAGGGTTTTCAATGTATATAGATGTAACATATGAAAAGTATAACATAAAGAGGGGAGGGTAAAGGGACCAATATTATGGTACACTTCCTACATTACCATGAAATGGTAAAATATTGATTGTAAGTAGAATGTTAGAAGTTAATATTGTATTTTGTAAATCCCTAGAGCAACAACTAAAATAATTATATAAAGAAATATATTTAAATATACAATTTAAAATTGAATACTAAAATAGTCTAAATAACCCAAAAGAAAGCAGGAAAGAGGACCTAGAGGAAAAAAAACAGAGAAAACAATAAAATGATATACTTACACCTAAACATGTTAATTTCACTACATATTAATAGTGTAAACACAATAATTAAAAGACAGAATTGATAAATATATAACTATAAGAAAATATAGAAGTCTGGAAGTATGATATATAAGTAGGTTAAGAATTTTTAAAAAGATACACTTTGCAAATACTAACAAAAGAAAACAAAAGGAAGTCTATTTTAATATTAGACAAAGTAGGATTTAGAGAAAAAATTACCAAGGATAAAGATGGACAATATATAATGATAAAAAAATTTTTACCAAAAAGACATAACAGTCCTAATTAGGTATGCATCCAACTACAGAGCTTTAAAAATGACCATTATAAGTTGAATCATATCCCTCCAAAAGACCTGAGTGAGCCCTAATCCAACATAAATGGTGTTCTTATAAGAAGAGGTAAAGAGACACAATATGATAGATCTTTTAATAGTTGTTACCTTTGGAGGAGCAGTGACTAGAATGGGTCATGGGAGATCTTTGGTGGTACCAGTAAAGTTGTATTTCTTGATCTGGGTGGTGGTTATATGGCATGGCAGTGCCCACATTGTGGAAAACCTATTGAGCTCTACTCCATTATGTTTTGTGTAGCGTTCTGCACATACATCATATTCCTATAAAATTTTTACTCAAGATATCTAAAAATAAAGAAATAATATGCCTGTTATTACCATGCCTACCTCATACAGTCCAAGAACTAATTTTGACTTCTAATGTACTCCAAACAAATAAACAGATTGGGACGTGATAGATGATAGATAAGTGATAGATGATAGATAGATGGATAGATAGATAAAGTGATAGATGATAGATAAATGAAGAGATAGATGATAGATAGATATAGATAGATGATGGATGGATGGATGGATGGATGGATGGATAGATAGATAGATAGATAGATAGATAGATAGATAGATAGATAGATAGACAGACAGACAGACAGATACCCAGGGCTCCTTGGAGAGTACTCATTACATGTTTGGGCCAGGAGAGAATACCTTGATGTTGGCATAAAACAAAAATATCAGAGCAGTTCCTGGGAATAGTGTTAAAAAGTAATAGAGGGCTTCCCTGGTGGCGCAGTGGTTGAGAGTCCGCCTGCCAATGCAGGGGACACGGGTTCGTGCCCCGGTCCGGGAAGATCCCACATGCCGCAGAGCGGCTGGGTCCGTGAGCCATGGCCGCTGAGCCTGCGTGTCCGGAGCCTGTGCTCCACAACGGGAGAGGCCACAGCAGTGAGAGGCCCACGTACCACCAAAAAAAAAAAAAAAAAAGTAATAGAGCAGTCAGCCTGAAGAGTAGGATGCCTAGTTGTCCTGTAATAACAATTGGAGAATTTATAAAATAAAAAAGCAATTCTTACAATTATGAAAATTTGTTAACCCATGAAACATTGTAAGTCTATTTCTAATCTTCAAAATGGTTAGATATACTCACAAAAATGTGCAAATCGTTCCAGTGATAATGTAACTGACTCATTTGCTTGATCCTGTAGTTTCTCCTCATTGTGTAGTTTAAGTGATAGCTGTATACTACCCTTAATAAAAAAAAGATATTTTAGAAAGACAAGACAAAACAGCATAAAAACAGAACAAAAGCCACAAACCAAACAAATTTTTAAAAATCTACTGAAATGATACTACGAGAGTATTGACTGTCAGATCAGATGATACACTTCAGGAATGGCTGTTATGCATGCTTGAAGCATGAGCCTGCTGGAGTTCACGAGATCTGGAAAATAAACCATTCATTTATGTGGTCCTGAAGCAGAGAGGAATGTGCTAGAATGTAGAGCATTCATTACTTGCATCCGATAAGCAAGCAGGTCCACAGTTAGAGACTTCATATCAGGCAGGTAGGTTAGGGAAGGGGAAGACAGGAAGGTATTTTTACGAACAGGAGGGTGGCAAAAGCAGTCTCCTTGCAACTGGTTGAATCCTCCTTCCATGGGGCGTTGTTCACCACAGCTGTTTGTTCTGTGAGGGGCTTGGGAACCGGGAAGCCCCTCCCTGTGTCTGGTATCTGGGGTCAAGCTCTCATCTCATGCATTGTCAGAACATCATTGGACGCAAGTGCTCCAGGAAGGGTGGGTGGGGAAACACTCTTCAGCTTAGAGCAATTCCCAAGGATGGAGGAGGAGAGGATTAGCTTCTTGGCCCTGAAGTAAGGATTCTACAGGCTGATTCCCACCAACTCTTCTCAGGTAGGTCCCATGTTACTCTTTTTTTAATAGCATGCTATTATTTCCCCTCCTAGCTTTATTATGATTCATAATTACATATTCATGTGTATGTACTTGACTACTGTCTGTGTCCTCCAGTAAGCTCTAACAATCATGAATGTAAGGACGAAGTCAATCATAATTATCACTTTATCCCTAGCATCTAGCAGGGTGCCTGCACATAGTAGATACTGAGGCAGTATTTGTTAAATGAATGAACGAGTGAATATTAAAATAAAGAAGTAAAGCAAGAAAGCAGGCATGGCTGACACTGGTGGTTGGATCAGAGCAGCAACTCGGAGTGTAGCTTAGACCAGAGAAGGAGGGGCTGGTATTACGGGTCACCTGAAGCCCCTGGGAATCACAGAGGTAGAGACCACAGTGAATGAGGTAGCATAAGAGAGTGTGAGTGTAAGACATAGCTGACCAGCCTCTGTTTTGTGGAAGACCAGCCACCTCTGACTTTGCTGGCAATACCGAAGGGCTCACACTAACAGGGTGTAAAGCGTGAACCCTGGACCGGAAGGACAATCATGAGATGCTCTGCAGAGGCCGGTGCATCATCAACAAATCTCTAGGAGAATTCAGAGTACTTCCTGTCAAAAGATGGTTCGTCTCTCATATCATGGGGCTGACAAGTGGTAAAATTAACTGTCAGCCAAATAACTTCCTGTGTGGGTGAGTGGTTTCCCAATCTATAATGCATGTTCGCATGGTAATACATTAAGGGTGAGGTTTGACGTCAAGGCTAAGACACCAGGTAATTAATCAAAACCCTAATTCATTCCCACGGACCTCTGTGCAATGCATCGAGCCGAACGTTGTGGTTGATACAGGACTTTCTATTTAAATGGGACAGACTATACAGCTCAAGACAATATGAGGTGGGAGTGTGGAAATAATGTCACTTAGGGGGGAGTACCTTAAAGACTGAGGGCACAGGCCTCACGCCCCATTTCACACAATCTTGTGCTGTAGGTCACAGATTCAACCTCCCACCCAAGGACGTGTTTAAGCAAAATATTTTAATAAGAAATCTAACCAGGCTTATAGACAGTGTAAACTCATAGCTACTATCAGTTTGGATATAAAAAAAGGAATGGAAGAGGGGCATTTTGTTAAGCCCACAGCTTAAGCACTGGTGAGCAACTCTGGGTACCTAACTGAGGGCTTTTGATTAGAGGCAGTGTCAGCAGAAGTTCATCATTTATAGCCAGCACATACACCGCGGGTTGTCCCCCCACTTGCAGAGGATTTGTGCTCATAAATCTTCAGGGCAATGTCTGTGATTCACGGAATCACCATCTTGGTGTCAGAAGAATAGATCCTGGTAGTCTTGCTAAAATGGTAGCATTCCTAAAAACTTACTTTTCTGCACATGTTGACTTTCCAAGTGTAGCTTCCCAATGAGAGCAGCACAGGCTGTGAACATCACAAGGTCTGGGAAAGAAACCGAGTGTTGAGGAAAAAAGCGTAAATGTCTCAGTGTAAACTGAAGACACGCCACTGCAGAGTTCTGTATGGAGTTCACGTAGCACAGTGGCTCAGACCTACTCAAATCCAAATGCCGTGTGACCTTGGGGGTATTACTTGACCTCTCAGAGTCAGTTTCTTCATTAATATCATAGGGCGTTAACTCCAGTCTCAGAGGGACACACATGATGCCACACACTTATTTTCCTAAGAATGGTAGATATTATGTTCGTTGTTGTTATTACCATCTTGCCTAAAATACAGTAAGTCTCCTACATACGAACGAGTTCCATTCCAAGAGCGTGTTCGTAAGTCCAGTTTGTTCATAAGTCCAACAGATTTAGCCTAGGTACCCAACTAACACAATCAGCTATATAGCACTGTACTGTAATAGGTTTTTAATACTTTTCACACAAATAATACATAAAAAACAAACACAAAAAATAAAACATTGTTAATCTTACAGGACAGTACCTTGAAGAGTACAATAGTTCAGTACTACAGCTGGCACACCGGCGCTGGCATCGAGTGAACAGGCAAAAAGAGTCACTGACTGGAGGAGGGAGAGGAGGTGGGAGATGGTAGAGCTGAAGGATCCTCAGCAACAGGAGACGGAGGGCGAGCTGCAGTTTCACTCAGGCCGGACGCTGCTGGCACAGGTTCTGGTTCCTTGCTCAACCAGATGCACGTTCACATCTTTGAAAGTTCACAACTTGAAGATTTGCATGTAGGGGGCTTACTGTATAGGAGCTATAGAAGTGGGGCTCTCTCCTCAGCAGGTACCCCAGAAAGTGGAGCTGATCCAGCGCCCCTTAACCCTTTTGCTGTCAGTCTCATGTGTGGTGTCCTACCCTTACAGCTGAGTGCTGCCTGCAGCTGCATTTCCACAGCAAAATAGCTACCCTCAACAGAATGCAGCTTTGGACTGAGTTTGCGCTTGGCCCTGGAGACATGGAGAGTAGCGAGAATCACGGGGCTCACAGTCACTGAGGGAAGAGACAGGGAACAGGTCGCTCCCTGTGACATGTGGTGGCGTGGAGGGGGGAAGCCTGCAGAGGTCAGAGAATGCTTTCCGGAAAAGGATGAGTCAGAAGGGTGTGACTGCCTAAAGGTTGGCACCAGCTCCGTCGTGCCTCGGTGCTCTAGCAGGTACCTGTAGTCAGCCCCTTCCTCACTTGAGTAAGAAGGTCTTCAGATCCAAGGTCACCTAGAATTTGTCATGCCTTCAAGAATCTTGCCCACAGAATACTGGGAAATTAGATGAAAACTTGGATGATTGAGATATAGAGCATCCTAGTAAAGAGCAGTAGTGATTCAGGACTTTAGTGACTTGACAGAACTAGGTAGGAATCATGGGAGAATCACTTGTCTTATAGGCTTTCTTGGTCTGCCACACTGTGTCTCGGGTACCTCGCCAATTGCTGGAATGCACCGTCATGAACTCGGTGCCCTAGCTCTGGGTCAGGAGGAGGCGACAGTTGCCTTAAAGAGAAAGTCCCCCACTGCCATGGAGCTCTTAATTTGGTGGGTTTTGCCTGGAAGAATATTTCCAGTGACTAGAACAGGTGCCTCCTATGTGAATCCTATAGCAAATCCCCCAGAAATTCATTCCCCTCTCAGCTAGACCTTAGACATCTCCACATGCTGTTTCCAGAGAGGAACTTCACTTCCCTCCTTCCCTCCTCCCTCTTCCCCTCCTCCCACCCCTCAGTGGGAGCTCAGGGCCTCAGCATAGCCAGGGGCCCTCCCAATGCACCCACATTGCTTATGGTTGTGGCCCCATCTCCTTATCCAGGATCCATGCTCCCCCTGGGTTCCTCATGTCCTGGGATCCTGACATCCCTCATGGTGAGTGAGTGGTCTGTTGCCAGCCAGAGTCTGGGAGATGAATCATCCACCCCAGTTTTGGGTATGGGAAGGAGTGGGTAGGGGTGGGGATGCAGCAGCAATCCCATTACTGGTTCCAGGGGCAGCAATCGCCCCTCTCTACATTCTCAACGTAGTCACATTGGCTGCATATTATAAAATGATGGAGTACAACACGCTTAAATACATCACTGATTTGCCAATAATAGGTATCGGTGTAGAAGTCTAACTGGCAGAACAGCCACCTGAGGGATTGATTTTACTGTCTAATGGTTGAGAGAGATGTTATCTTGATTAGTTAGAAGTCAAAAACAAATGCGTCTTCTATTAGGTCTCTTGTGGCATTCACCGGAAAAAAATTCTACATGTGTCTCAAAAATGTTGGAAACCTAAAAGGACGGCGTGAGGAGGGAACAAAACACCCCTTCCACTGCCTGTTCTGGGTAAAGATAATATGGGTGAGTACTGGGCAAGGTGATGTGAGCTTATTGACCCAAAGGAAAGGGGCTGCCCATCTTTCTTTTCTAACTGCAGCCTTAAATACAGAAATTAAAAAGAGAAAGCACCACTGAACACAGAGCTTCCCCTGGAGTCGATACTGTAGCCTTTCTGATCTTGGCTGGATGTAACTGTTCCACTTACCCTGCCGTCCCCAAAACTGGTAAACAGTCAGGTACAGGATTACAAAGGCATTTCAGAAGCGCCTATGGGGTAATTTCCAGAAGTCGTGGATAGAGTGCTGAATAATATTATTCTTAAAGACGAAAGACATATGCATATCGTCTGCATGACGGCTAAATTATGGTCCAAGGATACTTATACAGAAAACACAAAGGGGTTTAAGAAAGAGAAATATTACTTGAGCATTTTCAGTGAACTTTAAAAAAATTATTCATTAGCTCTAAATTACCAATATATCTAAGATGATAAGGCATCATATAAAACAACTATCATGAGGGCTGATTTTCTTTTGGATTTGTGAGCTAATTTCTAAAATGCAATCTACGTTAGGTGGTTGTTGTTTTCCTGTATTTTTCTTTATGATCTAAAACTTTCTCTGCTCTTCAACTTGAACCCTACCTGTGTCAGTGAAACTGAAGGTGAATCTCCCTGCCATGTAGGCGTGGCAAGAGGCTGGGGTATGAGCACATCCTGGGAAACATTTTGAGCTACCTATGCCAAAATGTAACTGCTCTGCCATTTGTGAGCTGTTTGCCATTGGAAGAGTGATGTGGCCTTTCTAAGCCGTAGCATTCTATCTGCTCTCACTGGTTTATTCAACAAATATCTATTAACAAGTATTTATCAAACTGAGGAGAATACGGTGATACTCAAAAGATGCCCGGTCCCTGCCGATACTGGAGCTTAGTGTTAGTTGTGCCATTTTAAATGGGATAATTTATATAAGATGACTCGGGAGTCTGTGATCTGTTTACTAACTATAAGGTACTATTGATATTGTTATTGTAATTGCTAGATGATTTCTGTCTTCACTGGGGCTAAATTTAAGCCATTCCATGTCATGTTTATTCAAAAGTCTAAGCTACAGATTTGAAACACTGTTTACCAAGTTCACTTCCCAAGTTCACTTTATTTTTTTTAAGGACATTTTTCCAACCAGGAGAGAAGTGTTTACCTGCGGAGCTCAGGTTAGAGAACAGTCACCTGGGTCAAGGTCACCTTGCTGAAGGCAGCCCTCCCCTTCAGCTTAACTGAAAGTCTGTTTTTCTTGCTAAGTGTCAGGTTGCTACTCTTTCCCGAAATGCTTCCCCAATCTCCTTGCCATCCTTCAGTTTCCACATTAGCCAGATGAGATCAAACCAGACCTTGGCTTGAAGTTAATTTGTCTCTTCAACTGACAGTGCCTGAGTGCCCACTTTGGACTGGGCTATGTGCCATGGGGCAGGGACATGGTAGACTCTTCTGCCCTCGTGGGGCTCACCGGTCTAGCAGAAGGCCCTCAGAGAAGTCCCCATTTCCTCCTTTTCTGGCAACTTGGAGGGAGAAGCACAGAAATGAACCCTCGGCTGCCTGGGGATGAGGTGGGAACTTGCATAATAATCTTCCCCTGGTCCACCTATTTCAGCAGCTCTGCACACTCAGTGAAAAGAATGGCCTGAGAAAGCTGCCCTCAGCACCACACAATTTATAGGCAGAGAGTGGTTTAAAGGAGCCAATTTTTAAAGCTTCATGTTAAATTTATGGGGGTTTTTCCAAAGAGTTTACCAGGAGAAAACATAATATATATAGTGTAAAATGTCCACAGTTTAGCTATTCAATTATCCCCTTCTTCCTCGTGGGGAAGGGACTTCACAAAGGGAAACTCCTTTTCTCTGACCCACTGAAATCATTCACTGAAAATAAGAAGCCCAAATTCCTCCCCAAAATGCCGACACATTTATCAGACCTGCCCACCTGGGCAGGCCTAATTGACACTCCATCATCTATCAAGTCTTCATATCTTGGCCCATACAATGAATGGGCAGCGCCCATAGCAACCATGGGAACTCACACTTCTCTTCTGATTCTTGTGGGATATGTGTGTGGCCATGGTTAATGGCAAGTGGCTTTTGATTCTCACGTGTTCATCTTCTTGAGCAGAGTCCAGCCTCTCAACGTAATTCCTCCATAGGGATCATTCATTTGAATCTCTCTATTTCATAGAAGAAGAAATTGAAGCCTGGTGATAAAAAGAATTTTCCCAAGATCAGCAAAGAAGTAGAAGTGCCCATGATAGGCCTGATTTCTGTGTCCACTGCAACCTCACCCATTCTTCAAGAGCCAATTCAAATCCCACCTCTTCCAAGATACATTCCCTGAGCCCTGTTCTTCCCCTGGGTGAGCTGCTCTTTCCCTACTTTGTGTCTGGCTGGCTCCTTCTCATCCTTCAGGCCTCGTTCTCAGTGACCCACCCCTGAGATGGGTCATCTCCGTGGTGACCCTCAGTGATGACCCATCAAAGAGGAGAGGACCATCCTCTTCGATTACCCAATAAGAATTAGATCTCCTCCCGAATCTTCTCTGAGGGAACCCATTACTTTCTTTCATAATACTCATTCTTTTGCTTGTGTTTTGTTTAATGTCTGACTGTCCCATAGATTGGAAGCCCCATGAAGGCAGGAACGGATGTCTGCCTGGTTCACCAAATTAAAGATGGCATTCAGCCGTGTGCTGCCTCAGAGTAGGTACTCCACTGAATGAATGAATGCAGGGGCCTCCTGCTCCCATATAATATCCCCCCGCAGACTCTGGTAGCATGTGTTTTCATCATCCCTTAATGCTTATTACATCACATATGGATTTGTTTCTTATATTTTTATATATTCATGTGTTACTTTTTCTGATAATATTACTTGCTAATTATTAGTAACAATATATTTAGTGTTATTATTTGTCAGGAACTGTAGTAAGTGTCTTACACCTATTAAAACAGTTTGTACTTGGATAAACTATTTTGGAAGTGAAGAAACAGACTCAGAATGACTGAGAGCACAATAATGCTGGGTTGGCTAACTCTTAGGGCAAGAAACTAGTCTTATACTTAGGGTCATTGACCATCCCAGTCGCTCAGGACTGTCTCGGTGTTAGCACAGAAGGTCCAGGGACCCATGAAATCCCTCAGCCCTGAGCACAGTGGGACAGTTAGTCACCCTATTTATACTCCTTTGTAGGTCAAGTTTCATTCGCTATGCTATTTATTGGATCAACAGGTTACATTTATAGACTATCAACCCTTCACATGAAAACAAAGTTCATTTTCTAGCTACACAAGTGTTTGCTGTTTTGGAGTCAAAATATTAGGTGTTGTCTAGGTGTTGAAAGTTATAAGGCTCATGTTTCACACAGTGTTTCTTCTCTCATTTGCCTTATACAACCATGAAAATCAAATCTCATGAGGCACATTGATGTCCATGTCTTTGTAGACACAGGAGCCAATGTCCTCTCCCACATGCTTTACTGTCCTTTACTGGAATATTTGTCCACTAGGGGTCTTGGCTCTTGCACCAGCTGGAAAATGAGTAATCCTGAGGACATATAATAATAATAATAATAATAATAATACTGATATATAATATATATTAATTATATTGATACTAGTATATATATCATACAAGTGCTGGTGCCTAAAGTCCATGGCAGACAGCCAAGAAATAAAGACAGATATGGCATGGGGAAATCAAGGACAGTTTAGAACCTACAAGGCTGAGCTGGAACTCAGGAGGACAGTCTGGAATCCATGTTGGTCTTTTACCTCCTGTAGACCTCCAGCTTTGAGCTGGGGGTGGGGGTGGTCTATAAGAGAAGCTGGTCCTATTTGTCAAGCTGGCACCTGTTATAGGCATGAGGAAAGCTGAAGCAGAAGACCCAGCAGGAGCTTGAGGTGCTGTGGGCCTGACTTCTGTCCGAGGCCAGTTAGATGAGCAGACAGATAAGTGACAATACATGAGCTGCCTCCACTGACCTCCCAGGAGTAAAGGGATATAGCCACACCTCCACTTCCCCCTTCCAAATCTCGTACAAAATGTCTTGTGTGGCCCACGTTAGCTTGGATCTATGCAGGGGAGAGAATTCTGGGAAATGTTGCAGTTTAACTGAACTCATACAATAGAAATCCTCCACAGTCCGCCCCTTGTTGAGTTGGCTTCCATCAACAGCCCCCTTGGCTGTAAATAAAGACAATAGCAAATTATGTGAAGGATCCCAGTGTGCCTAAAACTCCCTATAAATCCCACAGTCTCAAAGGCCTTCTAAGATCTTTCCTGAAGCAAGTCATATCCAGTGATTTTCCTGCTCCAAACCTCGTATTTCACCCTTGTTCTCATCACTCTACTTTGCAGGTGTATGACGGAGCTCTTGATTCAGTGTTTTTATAAATTTTCTCAATTTATTTCTACCAAACTTTGTCTGGGAGGCAGGTTGGGTTTATTTAACGTATGCAGCAGATTTGGATTTTGAGAGCTTGTGTCTTGCCCAAGGCCCACATGGAGGGCCTTGAATTCTAGCCTCCTGACTCTCCTCCCGACTGGGTAACAAAGCACAGGTGAGCCTTTCTTTTCTGAAGTGCCTTAATCTTTTAAAAAGAGAATTCATGTTGCCCACTTATTTTGGACGGCACAAAATAGAGCAGAAGTACCCATGGCAGAGAATACACTAGGTGGTATTTCCAAAGGAGAGTTGCGTTTTGTAATGCTTTCCATCTTTCTTGTAAATGTATAACTTTCGTGGGTTTACCTAATGCTTTGAGAAAAGACTCTGCACCCCTGTCTGTGTGCATGTCTTGTCTTCCAAGTTAGCATACATGCTCCTAGAGCAAGAGAATCACATCATTTCTTGTGCCTCCTCCAAGTGTGTCACACACGCGGGTGCCCGCTTTTCACAGCAATGCCTGACGAAGTAAGGTGTCATGCCTCCAAAATGGTTTAGTAAAACTGCACGCAGAATAAACTTGAAACACAAGGATAGTTTACACAGTTAACTCACGAAAGGGCTTTCGGATAAGAGGTGGCCAGGGAAACTATCCACCTTGCCTTCCAGTAAGCCCCAAATGACCCCACAGCAGCTACACAAAGCACAAAAGGCATTTCCCCAGCTTCTATATCATCACCTGAATTGAATGCAGTTGATGGTTAAGAAGAGCTTGGCTAATTCAGTCGGCTTGGCTCTCTCTGCCCTGCTCTGACTGACAGGATGGGCCCCTGCTCATCCCTGGAAACTAGCATCAGGGAATGACATACAGTTTGATAACATAAGATGCTTAGGTTTTTTGGCTCAAGTGAGATGTTCAGAGCTAATAGCCCTGCGAGCTGAGTTTTAGCTGTGATCTGCACCTTGAGATATCTGTTATGTCTGGCTCAGGAAAAAGGGAAAAGAATGAGAGCTTATTTCTAGAAAGGTTTCCGATGAGCAGCATTTGTCATTGAAGGGGAAGATGGGTATAATTAGCTTGTCAGTCTAGTTTGGGCTGAGCAGGCTGTCTCTGCTAAGAAAGATGGACTGACTGCCAGAGCCACTGACAGGCAGTCGATAGCGCAGCAATTAATGTCATAAATAATTCCAGAACCAATTACATCAAAATGGACTCAGAGCTTTAAAAAGGTACAGAATTCTCTTATTCTTCCTGCTAACAGCAAGAAACAGCTTTCATTTTTCTCTGTAATTACTTTTCATTGTATATAGCAATACAGCTGAGCTTTTCTGTCCATATTTAAGCCTTGTCTTTCTCCCAGACTCTTCCCCCACCGCCAGCTCCCTCCTTCACCCCGCAGGACAAGGCTGTTAAAGTCGATCTTCCCTGCCAGAGCAGTGGGGTGAATGTATAATCTTTTAACTTGGCCGTTGCTGGAGAACTCCAGCTACACCTAAATGATTAAGAGCCAAGTTTTCGAAAATGTCATGGACAGTGACAGCCGAGTGCCCCAAACAATGGCATTTGGAAATGAAGACATTTGTGAAATAAATGGATTTGTCTTATTATTTTAAAGGTTGCTGTGACTTTGCTTACACTGAATTTATTGATTTTTTTCCCCTTCTCCTTCTTCTTCTTCTTCTTGCCCTCCTCCTTCTGTGTAGTTGCAAGCATAGAAGCCCCGCCAAACTATTCCCTCTACACTGCAAACGCAATTCAGTACCGCCCATGTGTGCTAATGGGCATTTTTGTTTTTTTTTTAGAAAGATGCTCAGTCTCTTTAGCATAGCGTTTTGCTTAAAAGCTATTCTCTTGAGCTGTCTCAACTCTTGGTCTCATTCTCTGTGCATTACAGTACACATGTAGATAACACAAAGGCTATTATAGCCATAATTGCAACGACGTACCAGTTACCACTGGTGCTAATAGTCTTTTTTTTTTTTTCTTTTTTGCTCTAGCCCCATCAGTTGCTTCCCTGGCTGGTTTAGAGAAAGGAGGGGATTGTGGGAAAGCAAATTACTGTAGTATTCATTCACAGCTTTGTTCCAGGCCTGACAAACCTTTCCAACTTTTCAACCATGGTGGCATTTACTCCAGAGGGACCAGAGAAAATGGCTTATGAAGCTCCCACAGCTTCGAAACCAGAAACAGCTGCTGGTGTCGTTGGCAGTTTGCTGAGTGGGCTCTGGCTTTGAGCTCCTGCAGCTGACGGCTCTCCCTTTAGCAGGAGGTGTCACTGTGGTGAGTGGTAATTACAGTGGAAGATTTTAGAGGACATGGGATAATTAGGCCAGCCCGCGCAGGCATAAACACTGACATTTACCATATTAAAAACTGGAGATGTGGGCATTTCCCTCCCTCCCCCTCCGAAGACCACAACAAGAGCAACCTCACCAACAAAGACACATTTTCAAGAGAACAAAGGGTCTTTGCATTTGGCAGAGTTTGGGCGCCTGATGTCTGGCAGTTGGTCCCGAATGGGTTTTGCTGACCGCTTGGGAGAGGGTCTGGCTGAGGTTATGTGGCTTATGTCCTATACTCACACTCCTTCCCCTTGGATATGCAGAATGCCATATCCTAGGTTTGGATGTTGGAGGGGAAGGTAGACGATAAACGCTACCATCCAGAGAGCACCTCTCCCCTTCTGCTTCAGGTGGGACATTGGTAGACTCTCTCCTCCACCTGGTACCAAGGTGATTCTATGGCAATAACATTAGGTGTATTTCCTGGCTCCTTGGCAAATGACAGTCAGGCAGGAGGAAGGTAGGAGACTTCAAACGCTAGTCCTATAAATCCAAACCACCCCTCCAAGGGCTGAAGCTGTGGGGATGCCCCTCACTCTCCATCCCAAGTAGAAACGGAACAAATGCCTGAAAAAAAGTTCAATACTACCTAGGGTGCAGCTGAAACCTCAGTAGGGGATACCAGCCCGCATCTACTTCTGAAGATACACTTTAAGTGTGATGCTGTAGAACCAGAAGGACCTGTGTTTGAATCCCAGACTGGCTACTTTCCTATTAAAGGGCCCTGGGTAACTCAGATCTGTAGTTTATCCCCTCTATAAAATAAGAAAATACAGCTATCTAGCTCATAGGGTTGTTTTAAGGATTAAGAAGTATAATTGTGTATTTATAAAGTGTTGTACACACAGGAAGAGTTTAATAAACTGATAAGTAAAATGGCAGGAAGAATTTGATAAAATGGTAAAATGGTTTATGGTTGCAGAAGTTCATTTGCCCTACATAGGGGACCGTGTTTGAGCTTGATTTTCCCAAGAAGAAAGAAGGCTCAAGTTCAGGTTTTCTGTGCGGTTAAGTGAGGAACCCTGGGTGCTCTCTGAATACAAGACCGGGAGAGGTGTTCGTGCTGGATAATGAAGTGGTGTGAATCTTTTCTTAGATTTCTCCCTCACTCACCCTACAGATGTAGGGGAGGCCTTTCTTCAGGCTGAGACCAGACTTTAGCTTCTTTGGATGGGAACTTCTCAATATGGTCTGGATTTTCAAACATACTCCTAACCACGGAGGCCTTCACGGTCTATCCAAATGTTTAACTTCTCTACAGTGAGGGCTCAGGGCCTGCATCCCCTGAAGTGGGTTGTTGGGAATGGGGTCATGGAGGCTTGTGGTCTGGAGGGAAAAGCAGTGTGGACCCATGGAAAGACCTGGCAGCCTTGATTTAGGTGACTCTGTGCTAACTTTATTACTCTGGGCAAATTACTTTAACTCTCTGAACTTGAATTTCCTCACTTATAAATGAGAGAAAATAACTCGCCTCCACCCACCAGTGCTGTGGGAAGGGTAAATGAGCCATCTCAGGTGAAACACCTGCCCACTGGATACTAAATCCCTGGCCCTTCCTTTGTGTAGTCCCCTTCTCATCTGTAAGACACCTGGCCTACCGCACGAGGAGTTTGTGAGGATCTGGTATCAAATGGCCTATAAATATGGAGCACTTTCTTGTTATTATTCACGGTACCCTGCGGAGCTTTCTCGATGTGGCTATTCCCCGTTCGGGATGTCTGGCTCTGCGTTCCTTGTTCCGACGCCGGCAGCAGTGCAGCCTTTCTGAGAGGTCAGCAGCAGATGCTAGCAGGCTGAACTGGAGATGGGTCCTGGCTCGGTCAGCTGTACTTTCCAAATTAAAAATAAGCCCAATAAACTTATTTCAACTACTTTTAGATATAAAAGTTAGCCTAAGAGTGTTTTGGACACCTAAAAATCAGAATTCCCAGAATATTTCAGTGACTTGTAAAAGAGTCACTGTAAAAGGACCACATATTTATTTTTATTTTATTTTTGCGGTACACGGGCCTCTCACTGTTGTGGCCTCTCCCGTTGTGGAGCACAGGCTCCGGACACGCAGGCTCAGCGGCCATGACTCACGGGCCCAGCCGCTCCGCGGCATGTGGGATCTTCCCGGACTGGGGCACGAACCCGTGTCCCCTGCATCGGCAGGCGGACTCTCAACCACTGCGCCACCAGGGAAGCCTGGACCACATATTTTAAATGGTTTCTTTCTTGGACAATTTAGCCCCACTGCAGATAGGCATCCCCACAGATAGGAACTGAGAGGATGGTCCAACAGTGATCTGTAACAAACAAAAGTTTGCCTGCACAGAGAGGGTCAAGGCAAGATTTGTGCTGACGCCAACAAGAGTATGTGACCTATGAGCGGCATTCAGCCCTGGGGTGGTCTTTTTGGATGTTGTCTAAGATGGTCCGAAAGCCATGCTCCCTGTGGCCCTCTTTGCTCTACTAACAGTATTTTCTGCTGTTTAGGATCTTGGGCATCCATTCTTCTTCCCCTCTTTAGCTTGGCCCTAAGGAAGCTGAATTCTTGTCCACCCTATAGGTATTATGGCTTATTGGACAAGCACATAGGTTTTGGAGTCAAGCAAACTTGGATTGAAATTCTAAACCCACTACTTTCGTTCTAGACAATGTTGGACAAACTAATAATTCTTAATCTTGCTTTTTCTTTCCTAGGGTAGAGTAATACCTGCTTCATAAGGTTTTATGGTGAATTGCATAACATCCAATGAAGTAATCATGAGAGTAGTACTAAAAGTAATAGTTGTAAAGTAGCAGTAATAATCATACTAGTAGAAGATATTATGATTTACACTCTTACTCAAGTCACAGATAAAAATGACTGTAGCTAAAATCCCAACCCATTTTCTGACTTGAAGGCCCCTTTTGAAAACACTGTAAAACATGCACAAAGCACTGGGCACACAATAATCTGTGATGATTGGTTTCCTTATTGATTGAACTGGATGACAGTCCTCGGTCCTCTGGTTGAATTTTGGATTCATTTGAGACATGTGGATTCTCTGTTGGACTTTTCTTCCTCCCAAGTGGGTTTGGTGGAGATCCTGGCTGTGATGTACCTGAAGATGCATAGAAGTGGGTGGAAAACTTTAGCCCAGGGTCAGCGATACTGTAGAGTATTGGATATTTACTAAACTCCTCATTTTGTTTTATTTTCTTTATGATTCAGAAAGTACCCAGAGCCTACTTCCACTCCCTCCCCAGCTAGTTTCTCTCTCATTTTTCTCATCATCCAAATCTGTCCCTTCTTAATTCTCCTGCTAATAAAGGTGGGTCCCTCTTGGTATGTTCCAAAGTTACTTCTTTCTACTTGATTGTAAGCCTGAGGAGGGTAGGAAATTTTACCATTTGTGTTTATCAATATATCTCTACAGTGGAACATGGAAACCATTCGGTAAATATTTGTTGAATGAAGGAATGAAGGAATGAATGAATGGCTTTAACTAGAGCCCTTTAAAATTTCAGATGCTCAAAGAGCTTCTTTTCTCAAAATGCGGAAAACCATGTTTTCCAAGAGCAAACAAAACCTAACCTCTGAAACTTCTGGTTAAATTTAATTCTCTCAAATGACCAAGCTCTGTTCTTATCAGAAATGATTCCAGTGCCTCTACCTGGTAGGCTTTCTACAAGCTCAGGCTGCTGGTGGCTGACCTAAAACTACATTGTAAGTCATATATATTCTGAATTTGAGGACTAATGGAGAAAGCATTGTAGGTATCTCTTTGAGTATAGATTCCTTCATCAAAGCTCTGTGTCATCTGTAGATTTGATAAGTATACTTCATTGTCATCACTGAAGTCTTTGTACAGGAAAAATAATATGAACAAAAACATTTTGAAAAGTTATCTTTTTTTATCATCTAAGATATAATACTTATACATATAATTACATTAAATATAAATATTTATTACTAAATATGACTACTAACTGCACACATTTTCTGTGCCTCCTGACTAGGCAAAAATCCAATTCTGTGGGGTTGTTATGTTTTCTTAGATGGTAACTTACCCTTTCTCACCATCACCTTCCATAAATAATCTCATAACAGTCCAGCATAAATAAATTTCTTTCTCTTCTAACAGAACCAGCTCTCTGAATGGACACCCTAGAATGACACTTGAGTTTATTAACCAGTGAAAATATTGTCAGGAGCAGCACGCAAGAACAGGAGCTAGGATATCATTGAGTGATGCATCTCAAGAATGCGTGCATTGTAAAGAAGGGAGAAGACACCCCCCTCTTGAGCCTATGATCAATAAATAGAATGCAGAATTGCATTCTGGGCTTTCACACCATCTATCTGCCAACTTACTTGACCTGACTGTGCTGCTGCTCTTGGCTTTCAACCTGATTTGAACACATATATTCAAGACTTAAGAGGACATCTCAAAAACCAAATGTAGAAATTTTGTATTTCTTATACTGAACAAACTGTGTCCAAGTTTGAAGAGTAAAGAAGATGCAGTTACTTGGAAACCCTATAAAAAGGAGTACAGGCGTAGAGTAGTACAGAATATGATCATTCCTCTGCTTTCATAGAGAGCAAACATTTTAGATTTCTCATGACATCATATGAGCCCTTTTTAACCCAGAAGCATCTGAAGCCAGTCATGTGAGCCCGTAGATTGACTTGAACTGGGTTTCTGTCTCTTGTAGCTGAAAAAGGCCTAACACAGTATCAGATGGTTCCCTTTTCCATTTAACTTACATTATCTTTCTTTCTTCTTTTCTCTTTCCTTGTTCAACTCATAGGAATATCTTACCGTTTTACACCTTCAGGAAATTTGCAATTTCATTTATCGCCATTGCATACTTTATAATATTGATTTTTTTTAATGTAGATGCTTGTTTTTTATCAATAAATTGCAAAGTAATTTAAGATTACACCTAGTAAAATTTCTTTCCACACAGAAGGTGTTCAGTTAGCATTTGGAAGTGAGAATTAATGGCAGATTCATGGAAAATTTCACATGCTAAAGGGTTAATGAAGTCTTCACTCATTAGTTCATTCATCAAATATTTATTAGATATTTACCATGTATGTGGTACTATGGTAATGAAAGTTGAAGATACAGGTGTTCCTCAGAAATGTCACAGATTCCTGGCGTATTTTCACAGATCATGCAGGAGAAGGAGATTTTAGAAGAACCAGGTCTTAGTATCATCTCACATTCAAATACAACATACAGCTCAGCCTACTGGAGAGAATACAGATGAGAATTCCCTGTGTTTAATATCTGTCATTAAAATGACAGCAATAAAGCCTAAAACCCAAAAAGGGAAAATCAGCTGGGTCCTTATAGATTGTTGCAGCCAAGAGCAATAAAAACTAAATCAATCACAGATCATGGCAATAGATAATTTAGCTAGTACTGGAAATTAAACGAAAGGACACTTCCAGCACTCAGACCCCACTGTGGGAGGATGAACATGCTCTCAGAATTCAGATGGGCTCACTGAACATTCTAGGGCGAAGATTGGGAAAGAAGGGAAAATTATTTAAATGAGATTTAAATTGCTTTGTTTCCTCATTCCTCCAAAGGTTGCCTTTGTTATTACATTGCGATATTTAGCCATCAACATTTCTGACATACCATGGGTTTCTTGGCATTTCCACTCTCGTTCAAGGGGAAGAAAGTAGCTCTGCTGGGAGTGGGCCTGTAGTCTGGGCAGCTAGAGCCCAGTCATCAGCTTATTGCTAGGGCCAATTGTGGAGAAGGGATTTTTGGTACAGAGGCAAACGTGGAGAGGGGTGAAGATTATTCCTAGGAGCCAGGAGATGTCTGTTCCAGACCTGTTTCTGCCACCGTCAATCACAGATCAACAAATCTGGGCTTCCAAATTCTCATTGGCAAAGGGAAAAGGTCAAACTCAGTGACCTCTCAGATTTGTCTGGTGATTAGACTTTGTGATTCCATTATTAATGATCAGTATGTGTCCCAGTATCATGGCCTTGACCTTGAGGAGTTTGGCTCTCTTTTTTTTTTTTTTTTTTTGCGGTACGCGGGCATCTCACTGTTGTGGCCTCTCCCGTTGTGGAGCACAGGCTCCGGACACACAGGCCCAGCGGCCATGGCTTACGGGCGCAGCCACTCCGCGGCATGTGGGATCTTCCCGGACCGGGGCACGAACCCGTGTCCCCTGCATCGGCAGGCGGACTCTCAACCACTGTGCCACCAGGGAAGCCTGCTTGGCTTTCTTGAATTTAGGAACTCCTCCACCCCACCACCCCAGAAGACATTACATCTAGAATTAATGGATGAATGAATGACCAATGGGCAGTCTTCCATTATTTGTGGATTGGCTCTAGTTCACTGCAGTGTTCCCAGTGAGGGACCGTTTTCTTATTCCAAATACAGTATCACTTTTTCCTTTGGGCTGATGTAAGGGGAATCTCTGCATCCATTTCTAATGTTTGCTTTCTCTGAAAGGGGACTTCCATTGGATATTAAGCCACCTTCTCTGACCCATCCAATACGGGCTATTTGCTTAGTATAACAGCATGAGGGCAAGAGAGTTCATGCCACTTTCAGGAGAAGTGGATGGGGCTCAGGGGTATTACAGCTACCTGTGCAGACAATGAAGGAACAAAACACCTGCCCCCTCCCATTGGCATGAAGAGTTAACGTAGGCCAGTCACTTAAATCCAGATGAATGAACTTAGACATAACACGCGTTACCAGTAAGGTGGGGAGTCCGAGTGGTAGTGGGTAGTGCCAAGAACAAGGAATGGAAAGGATAGAGTAGAGGAGTGATTGGGGAGACTCCTTGGAGAGTGTCGGCTGATCACTGAATTTTACAACTATGTCCACGGCCACTCTGAAGGCCTCAAAAAATTTCTTTGGATATGAAAGTAAGTAATATTTAGTGAACTATTAGTAAAGGGACATGGATAGCCTCTGCGAAGAACTTTAGGAAAGGGGCCCAGTTTGGGAATAGAAAACAACTTAGGCTCTTAAACATTCTGACTTTCATTTCTAGCTTCAGCGTTGTGACGTGTTTCTGGAACCCAGCAGGCTTTCTGTTCTTCTGAGACCCTGTTTTCTCCACCAACCTACATTATTTCTTTTGCCTCTTTAACTCCCATTTCAAGTCCTCTCTCAAACATGAAGATCTGCCAGATGTTCTCAGCAATCTCTTCACCATCTATTCACAGAACTTACAATAATGGCAAATATTTGGTGAGTGTAGCAGCCTTTGAGCTAGGCACATTACGTGCATTACCTTAATTGACCCTATCAAGAGGAAAGTACACTTATTATCCTCATTTAAAAATGAGAAAGCTGAGGCTTAAAGAGGTAAAGCCAATTTCGCCCAGTGGAGCTGGGACTCAAATTCAGGCATCCTAAATCTGGGCCCATATGTTGAACCCACTACACTACTGCATTACCTCTACAGTAATGGTTAGAGCTGGCCCTTTAGAAATAATTATCCACCATTTGCTTTTGACATGGTTTTTATTTCTGCATCCCTGCAATGCTATTTAGATCTCTTCTGCCAACCTAGCCCTAAGCTCTAAAGACCCAGGCTCATGCCCTTTCCTTCTTTGCTACTCCCTCCTCTGTCCCCTCCATCCTGCAACCACAGCACAATGACACCAGCATGGCGGGTCTCTCCAAACCCACTCTCTCCTTGGGGCCCTAACTAATTGCTCATTCAAGACCAATTTCCTTCAGAATTGTCCTTTTGTCCCCCTCCTTCTCTCTGCTAAGCTGCAAGAAGCCCAGGAGGCAATGTGAAACGATTAGTCCCCATGTGTACATAAAGCCTCAGCGCACCTGGGCTGCAAAGCCAGTTTATTATCTTAAGAAGAGGATCTGGTTTAGCCTGAGTTTATATCTCATCTGCCTCCCATTCACTAGATGGGCTCGGGGCTCAGCTTTCATTGCATAAACTCAGCTGGTATGTATACAATGCCAGCAATATGGAGGAGGCTAACATGTGTTGAATACATCTACTGCATCTTAGGTCTCTGAAGGTCACTCACTAAAGTAATATATGGTGCTAGTGTTGGTGGCTGAAGGTCAAGCCATCTTGCTTTTCATAATGCATAAACCTGAAACTCACTCAGACACCAATCATATGACCTAAACCTTGGAACAAATATTTTACTAAGTAAATCAGTGAGCATGCTGGCATTTCTATTAACCTTCAATGCACTGCTGACAGAAAATGAATAATGATAAATAATAACTCAAGCCTGTAAATCATGCTTAGCATCAGAAGCAAGGAAAAAAATGCTCGTGTGTGCTACCATCTGTTAGGAGGAGAGCAGGGGGACAGGAGGAGAGGGGTGGGAAAAGAGGAGCAGGCTGCCTGTGGCTGGGGTAAGCACCTTTCGGATTCAATAAACTGACCCAGGAAGGGTAAGCCACTTCAGAGTAGGATTGATGGAGTAAGAAAAAAATGCTTTTCCTCCTGTCTCCTGTTTGATGGACATCAGTTCCTGACTTTGATCTGCCACCCTTGGGTCTTTTCTTTTTTCCCCATCTTCTGCCTCATTAAATCTGTTTCCACTTTAGCCACCAGGTTTCATGGCCATTTGTAAAGGAGTCTTCTAACTAAGCAAAACCCTCTTGGGGACATTCCTCCCTTCCCCTCCCCTCCCCTCACTTGCAGCAATTGGTTCTTCTTGCCCCATGGGCAGGGGTAAGAGCTGACCTGTTGCCCCCAACTTGCCACCCTTCCTCATAAACATCTCTGCACAGGGTGATCCCAGGCAGAATGGCCTCCAGCCTCCCAGCACAGAATAATTCACTGTGATTCCAAACAATTTCACAAAACCAAAACCTGACCCCTAGGTCTCCAAGGCATATGAGATGGTAAAGGCTCCAGTGAAACATTCCCCCTGTGGGGAAACCCTCAGTTCACTTGGGTGGGGAAGTTCTAGAAGTTGATGCTTGGCATCCAGGAGCACCTCTTCCGGGGGTTGTGGACATGCATTTGCTCTTCTCTCTTTCAGTGGGGTCAACAATTGCCAAGTTGGCATCGCCTTCAGATGCATTCTAGCCAAGAAACAAACAAAGGCATGCTCTATGTTCAAATTTCTTGGAATAAAAATCCCCCCTACCACTTTTTGCGAACTCTGTGGGCACCCCTAGTGCCAAGGCAGCTCTGGCCCCGGATTCACTGAGAAGTCTGACTCGAGGTCACACTGACCCTTTCTCTTTTCCTGGTGATCCCAGCCTGCCCAGACAACAGGCTGCTGGAGAGGAAACCGGGACTTTCAACAGGCTTTCCATCTCAGCCCTCATGTCTTTTTCTCCACGAGAAATGCGGAGCAACCATCCCTGCAAGGGCACCAGCTCATTGGGTTGAAAAGGATATTGCTGAGTGTAATGTGTGGCCCTGGGGTTCTGTCCAGGCTGGCTACTTTGTGAGTTACGTATGTTCTTCTCCTTGGGAATTATATAATCAAAGAGAGAATGTATTATTCCTTTTATTGTTTGAAACATGAATCTTCCTTGAATGCCGGTAATTTAAAGTCATTCTGTACCCCTCAAGATCAGAGTTGTGCTAAGTGATGATAACCCAGATAGTGTAAACGGAAGAAAAGTAGTGCTAGCTGCTCACAGAAGTTTTGGCTTTGGCCTTTCCTTTGTTAGCTATTGGATTTGGGACCTCATCAACAAATTGGCAGGGAGATGCAGCCAAAGAGCACTGAGCGTACAGTGGGGAACCTAGTGTGAGGTCCCCTCTTCACTGAGTAACTGTGGGCATCACCCCCTGGGCCTCAGTTTCCCCTTCCATAAAATTGTGCATTTGTGTCATAGGTTTTCTTCTCATTGTCTTTTTCCCCTCCCTTTCTTTTTATTTCTTTACCTTCCCCACTTTTTAATTAGAAGGGAAAATAGATGAAAGGAAAAGCAGAAAATTAGCATTTTCTTGGCTGTACATTTCAGTTATTAATATTGCAATTTGAAGTAATGAAATTCACAAAATGTAGGAGGTTTAAGGTTTTCCTGGTGGGGTAAACTCTGTCTCATGGTATATGGCTTGAATTTCAAGGTGAGGTTCATTATGCAGAATGCACAATGTGGGCAAGCTAGCAATGCCTTAAAACCTTCACTTTTGCATTTCTTGACTTTAATGTTGCATTACTGTAGGTTTTGGGTCTTAATGTGCTGTATAAATACGGAATACCTATTTGTAGTACAGGCGCCGTGCAAGGGAGGATTTTTCTGTTTTAAATCTCAGGCTTTGAAAGCCCAACCGTGTTTGCTCTCTGCTTGACTTTGTTAGAAAGCAGGTGGGAGAAAGTAGGGCAGGGTGAGTTACCTAGGAACAATGCTCATTTATGTCCAAATCCATTATGAAAGGCAGAGGCTTGCTTTTTGCCCTCACTGCAGTTTGCAGAGGATTTAGTAATGGAGACCGAAGGCTCCTGGGAGGGGAAGCATCAGGATAAAGGAAAGATTCTGCTTGGCTCATCCCTGGCACCTGCCCAGGCCAGCCCTTCCTCTGGCTCTACTGATCATCAGTGCCAGCTCCCTCCCTTGTTGTCTCTCCGATTAATGATGTTGCTCCCACTGAGCAGTGGGTGGAAGTCTCTGGGCAACAGAAAAGATGAGAGTAGCTGCACAGTTTGCCTCTAGCAGAGGACTTGGTAAATTCCCTGTACCTTACATGGCGGGTCAGTGAATATGGGATGGATGCTCTACGGGGGATAATGTTGGGTCCTCCTAGGCCCCCAGCCAGTCTGACTAGGTGCTCTCCATTGGCAGAGGCAGCAAAGGGACCACTCTTTTCTCCCTTAGGGACGTCATTGTCAGCCTCAGCACTCATGGTTGTCTGATAGGAGGCCCTTTGACCAATGGCTGGGCTCCTAAAGCTATTCCTATCGGGCATGGACTTAGGTGGGAAAGAGTTTGATACTGTAAGAGAGACTCATATTGCTGGAGATACTTTTGGGGGAAGAAAGGCAAAAACCAACTTGTAGAACTCAAAGAGGAGATGCTTTACACCCCCAGGACTTCATTTGTGAGCCATTATGCGTGACTCACCAATCTGCCCCTAGCACCGTTCTGATCCACGCCATGCCTCCAAGGTGACAGCATCTCTGCGTCTCAGCATCACACATGCTCGGAGCCAAGGAAGGCCCTCAAGGTAACACAGCTCTTCTCAGTTCTTTCCTCCACTAAAGTGCCATAACCTTTAAGACATGCACCTCTTCTAAGATGCTTGGCACCTTCTACTTTGCCTTGACTGTTGGTTTACTCTCCTATCTCCTCTACTTTCCTTTGAGGTAAGATTTTCTCATGTCCTAATCAATCGACTTAGCATTTTATGGCACCTACCATATGCCAAGCCCTTGATATCCATGATATCCATTTAATAATACATAAGACAATGGTCCCTGCCCTCAAGGAAGGATATTACATGAGTAAGTGGTGCCCATTCATTGCGATGGTGCTGTGATAAATAAGCACACACATAGGGAGGAGAAATTCTCTCTGCCTTAGGCAGTGGAAGCTAGGAGAATGAAAGTGCATTCAGGAAATGTCAAATAGTTTACTCTAACTGTTACTTAGGACAAAAGGGTGGTCCCAGTGAAGTTGAGACTGGAAAGTAGGCTGAGGCCAGGAGGTCAAGGACGTGTCTATGTCCTTGCCTAGAATTTCACACTAATACCTGGTGATCTCAGAACTGGATCTTGAGGCCTGAGAGGACCCACATCTGAAGAAGGTCTTCATGAGACCAAATTTGGGCCTTCTAGCAACTGCAGCCAACCTAGGGCATCCCCACTGCAGTTAGTAGAGTTATTGGGGTGCTCTGCAGTCTACATGCTGCATTTTGAAGAGCATACATAGTCTCCCCTTTCCTGAAATACTTTTCTATAACCTTATCTCAAAACTCAACATTTCCATTGTTGGTGTTATTCATGTGGGCTCAGGTATGGTGTTCTAAAGGCATAGGTTAAGCTCCAAATATTTTACCTGGTGAAGGTAACATGTTTTGATGTTATTTGTCACGAAAACCTGAGACCTTTTCAGAACAGCTGTAGCCACCAGAAACCCAGCATGCATCGCAGGGCGTCTGGAACTGGGAGATACTAAGTCCATGATAGAAGCCCTCTTGAAGGGAGTGGAAATGTGGTTCTAGAAGCAAAGATTACTATCTGTGCTGACCTAGAACAGCTCTCAGAGCTCTACCTCCCCAAGTCAGAACTGGGGACCACCCCGGGGCATGTGTTGGTGTGTATTTGTGCTAACCGGAAGGAAATTACCCTCTCAGTGCTAGAATACAGAGGCACCAGCTGATACATTAGCATCCTGATCTGACATGGCTGTCAGAAAAATTATCCATGACCCAGAAGGGCCACCCAAAAGTGATTTATCCTCTTACTTGGCTTAGGCTGAGCTCTCCCCAGAGAAGGCCGCGCCAATTAAGCAAAAACTAAGGCAAATTGTGTGTGTTGTGGTGCCTGGTGTCGACTGCCTCCCAGAGAGACTTACAAATTAATTTCTTCATCGTATCCTTGTTCTGAAACCAGTTTCAAAATGGAAACCTCAGCAGTTTATCTTCTTAATCTCTTATTCCCTTCTTCATCCACTTTTTTTCCAAAACAAGATTAAATCGTTTAACCATTTTAATAAGCACTAAAAAGTGTAATGAACCAGATAATGAAGAAGAACTCACATTATTTTCTTTATCTACTTTGTACTTAATTTGTTTTGTAGTTTCCTTTGCATGCCTATTCCCTGAGAGTGTTTCCAACAACATAAGGATTGTAGGTAAATGTTTCATTTAGTTGCGTTGAAACCTGGTAAAAAAATCAAGATTTGAAAGCTGGATGGACTCCTGTCCAGACCACCCAGGACAGAATTTCAAAGCTCATGCCCAGGACATAGCTCCCCGTTTTGGGACTTGGAGTCACTCAGGCTCTAGTGAATTCCCCCTCAAGATTCAAGCCAAATAGGTCCCTTCTAGGGCTAAGGAAGCCATGCTCATTTCCACTTTTAATGTGAGGTACAGTCGGAATAGGAAGTGTGGCCCAAGCTGGTCTGGACTTCTCCTAGTCTGTGATTATGATCCTTGGGTGAGAGGGTCCAGACTAGGATGTAACTGAAGCAACAGGATCCAAAGTCCAGGCATTCCCATCTCCTAGGAGTCCTACCACGTTGGCTGAGCATCATTTTCCCATTCTCTGTAAGATGCTTATTAGTGTTATATAACCTGTGAAGCGTGTATATTGGGTAAGGGGAATTAGGCGGGTATTCCTTCCTAAAATCCTTCAGTGGCTCCCTATAAGAATGGTCCAGGTGATAGGACAAGCAGAGTGAACAGACAACTGAAAGTGTGCTGCTGTAACGGACACTGTGTCCACATTACTTACAGTCCCTGGAGTGAGGCAGACTGATCAGCCTGGGGAATTTAGATGGGATGGATAATAGAGAATATGCACCAAAGCCATCTTTTTCCCCCAAGTATATAGTATTTCTGTTTAAGTAAAAAGAAAATATGAATACCTTTGTTAAACCCAATCCCTAGGTTTAAAAAAACATGAAGGAAGGGAGGAAGGAAAAAAGGAAGGAAGAAAAGAAGGGAGGGAGGGAGAAGAAAGGGAAAGAGGGAGAATGAAGGGAGGAAGAAAAATAATTCACTTATTTAGTTCACTTATTTAGTTATCTATCAGGACATTTTTTTAAGGAAAAATATGTCTATTAAATGGCAACAAGCATGACCCTGTTTGGAATATCCTTGAGGATGGGATCGAGGACGAGGTTCCCCGAGGCTGTTTAGTGTACAGGATCACTAGCGCCTCTGGAAAAATTACAGAAGGAAAAGAGGTCAATTGTGGAAGATATTTGCCTCCCAGAGGGGCAATCTGGGGCCATGTCTGAAAGGAGAAACAGAATCTGTGTAGGAGGAGGACCCCTGAGCTTCTGGACTCTTGGGAGAAGTATGGACTGAATTATAGAGAAATATTACCCAGCTCTCTCGGGGTCCTTCTTGGAAGCCCGGCGTGGAGCAGAGTGACTCATACAACCTGGCTGTGAACCCTGGCTTTGCCTTTACTGGCATGCTGGTTTCTCAGGGCCTCAGTTTCCTGATCTGCACAGTAGGCATGAAGAAGATTGGCCCTATCCCATGGGAAGCTCATGAGTATTACATGGGATTAAACTCGGTGACCCAAGACCATGAACGCTGGCGGGACTTAAAGCCACTGTGGCTTGTTAGGTTGCTTCCTGTTGCTCTGAGCCCGTTCCTCTCACCCAAACAAAGGCTCTCCTTCTCCCCTGCAAACTCCTGATGCCCTTGGCTCTGTGCTAACAGGGTGTTTTCTGGAGCGGGGATTGATTAAAATGTAGTGGCATACCCTCATTTTGCGTCACCGCCTGTGTGACTAATAACCATGGAATTCATGCCACAGATAAATAATTGGCCCTTCAGCCATCTTCCATGTCTTTAGAGACGTGCAACCATGATCTATCACAGCCGCAGACATCTCAATGAGCATCATCTCTAGATCATAATAGATCATGTTACATTTGTATATGCTCGGGACCATAATTTACTATTATACGGGGCCAAGATCAGCTCCAAAAAATTTATCCTTCCGTGGAGGTGGACTCTTTGACTGCATTGTGTGCACGCTGTGCTTTTTAAAATATTAATTATATTGTAAACTAAAGGTTTACTTTATGTATCATAAATCTGAGCATCTCTTCTTTCTGTGTGCCCAATAAATATACTTCTCATCAACTTTTAATTATGCTGTTTGCATTATTCTGTCCTGAGGATGAGAGGGCATGCTAAATCATGGCCTTCTAATGTGGACTACAGCATAAGTTTAGTTAATTAAACCATATATTTTATTAGTTCTTACACCTCCATCTTGTAAAACTGTGCGTTATTATGTTGAAGTTGGGGGGACATAAAATAACACAGCAAGGGTGTTTTTATTGTTATTGTTATTATTATATCTGGAGAGTCAGATAATTTAGGAAAAGTTGAATTGTGTTATCTCTGCGTGGTCCTGCTGTCCTCTGGACTCTGGCCATGCTGTCTTTCCGAAAGCAGGAGAAGGGTGGACATATTATCAAAAAGCCAGGATGCAGTTTTGAGACCAGTACCAGAGCCAAGGATGGAAACTCAAGCATGTGGTATGGCGTAAGCCCTCTGCCAAGCAAAGAGCAGCTCCCCAGATAGACCCATCCAATCTAACTCTTTTCTTCCTTTATTTTGTGCCTTTGGGCAAATGGCCTTTGGCCTTTAGGACCATTTCTCTCTTCAATTCACGCACAGAATAACAGGGGCTTTGAGATATCATAATTCTTGTTCCAAGTTTTAGAGAGGTTGGCCATGGGTTCTAGCATGGAAGTCTGAGCCATCTCTGCAGGCAAGAAGCTTGAGAAGGGGATGAAGCGATAGAGAGACCCAAAGCCCGATTGGGTGACGTTGCAGGTCTGCCTCTGCATCGTAGGTCACATGGCGCTGGTAAGTATCGATAGAAGCTTAGGAGCCAAAGGAAATTGAGTTGAAATCTTGCTCTTCCATTTACTAGCCATGTGACCAAGAAAATAGATACATGGTGCTAGGCTCAGTTTCCTCATCTGCAAATGGGGTGCATAAAACTACCCCTTCAAGCTATTGTGATGAGTGAGTAAGATATGATGTAAGGCAAGTGCTCAACACAGTGCTGATACACGTGTAATAATTGGGGTACCTGTTGGCTGCTACTGCTGCTGCTACCCTTACTGTTGACATATGCAGAATCTAACAGGTCTAATGAGTAGCTACACAGCACTGATCTGAGCTGCAGGCCCAGAGGACCAAATCTGCATGGTCACTTAGTGGCTGTACCACAGCACAGCTTGACCCAAGCCACTCTTGAGTGAAGGCGACCGACGCTAATAGCTAAAACTATTGTTTCTGGAAAATTCTCTGTGTTCTCTTTTGTGCCCATGTTGACCACTGATTTGCATTGTCCTGTAAGGTCCCAGTTGCTCCGTCAGCCCATCCCTTGGCATTGTCTGTAGCCATTTTTCTGGCTTTCCCATGGGGACATGCATCCCCATCCTCTTCTCTGCAGGAGTAGAGGGAGGCCTGTCACAAAGATGCAGGTGCCATCCCATTCAACAGTGAGAAGGTCCCTTTTGACGCCCGCTCCTTTCTAAGGGACTCCCGAGGAATGTGCTGCCTTTATCAGTTGCCATATTCCCCTCCCCCTCCCTCACCACCAAAAAAGTAAATAAAGAGCAGAGGCAAGATCTGTTCTGTTTCAACTTTTAAAAGGCTTTGAAGGCATAGCTATTTGAGAACATTAAAAAAAAAAAAAAAAAAGCATTTTGTTACTTAGCTGCAGCTCAGGTGGTGAAGCCCCCTCATCCTTCCCACAGGGAGGGGAAGAAAGGGAGGCTGTGTTTTATGGTTGGCTCAGGCTTTTCTCCCTGTCCCCTCCCCACTCAGAGGGCCCTCCATGTGTGCTGCCCTCCAGCACAGAGTCCTCAGCAGAATTTGCAATAAGTAAAGGCAGTGAGTCACAGCAACATGGCCAGGGTTGACTGGAAGTGCCTTTGCTTGCAGCCCACTCCCCTGCGGGAATGTGGGTGGAGACCAGGGGAAGGAGTTCCCAGAGGAAGACTTGGTGCGTATGATGGATCCCATATGCCGAGGGCTGAGTTCTGATATTCTCCAGTCCCGAAGCACCTAGGCTTTGATTTTTATTTTATTTTTGGATGGGTGGAGGGATAGAATCAGTGTGCTTGAGCCTCAGATCTCAAGTTGACAGTTCAGCATTAAATAAAGCATTAAACACAAATGTTAATTTTTTTCCAGTGTGCTTGCGTGTGGTCTTACCTCCTCCTGCTGCCCTGGGAAGCTCTCAACTCCCTCTCCTTAAGACTTTCTTTATCTACCAGTTTAAAAAATTACAAAGAGGTTCATGCTCTTTAACTATGAGAATGTCACTCACTTCCCCCTCATCTAAGGATCCTAAAGGGAGGCTGACACTTTGCATAATTTATCTCCCTGTGGATGGGATAAAGCTGGGAAAAGTAGGGGAGTGGCAGGGAAGGGGCTTCAAAGGAGGTCCCATACCCAAGTGTCAACGATTCTAGTCCAATCGAGTAGTTGAGAGCATAAAAATCTAATTTGGGAATTTTTTGTGCCTTGAACTAAACGTTACATAGACTCCTCCCCTTTTTGTTGCTATTTTGTAGAAAGGAAAGCAAAGAAAGTTATAGCAAATTCTAGCCTGTTGACAAATAGAAGTCTTCAACTATGTTTTAAAAGTTTATAATGCATAAGGCCAAGCAAGGGCTCCCCAGATCTATTTTTTTTTTTTTTTTTTTTTTTTTTTTTTGCGGTACGCGGGCCTCTCACTGTTGTGGCCTCTCCCGTTGCGGAGCACAGGCTCCGGACACGCAGGCTCAGTGGCCATGGCTCACTGGCCCAGCCGCTCCGCAGCATGTGGGATCTTCCCGTACCGGGGCATGAACCCATGTCCCCCACATCGGCAGGCGGACTCTCAACCACTGTGCCACCAGGGAAGCCCCCCAGCTCTATTTTTTTAATCTAATGTCAAGTTCACACCCATTTGTGAGTGTAAGGAGTTTCAGTAATCAATGGCTACAGGTGGACAACTTCTGAAAGGACATAAGCTTGAACCGTCATAGACTGAAATGCCCCCCCAGTCCATGGACAAATCCAAGAGGACCCGGATGGAGCACAGACCTGGAGCAGTTTGTGTTTGATCTGATGGATTCCTCCTCATCTCCATCAGGACAAGGGGGCTTTGCAGGAAAGCAGAAGCCAAACTAAATTCCAGATGGAAAGGAAATCCAAGTGTCACCCTGGGATGCCGATGATCTGGTTTAGTCATTAAGAAGCCACAGCTAACAGAAAGCTTCAATATGAGCCGTTAAGAATTTACTAGTTTTTGTCTCTCAACCCCTACTGCGGGAGACCCCTGAACCTTTATTTTCCTTCGAGGCTGTCCTGGGTTTTCTTCTTTAACATTGTCCCTGATTTATGGTATGTCCACATTTCCCTGGATAGTACCATCTTTTGAGTTATACATCATCAGAGTGACTCATTCTGATGATGTATGGCCCCAATACATCATCAAAGCTCCTTGCTCTGCCGTTGCACTAATGATATGTTAGTGTAATACATCACCGGGCTGAGCTGCAGCTGTGATGGATGGCGCCAAGGGTGATGGGAGCCCATGGAGAGGGGAGCTAAGGAACAGGAGGAAAATCAGTCAATCCCAAGTCTACCTTCTTTCCTGGTACCAATGCCCATATTGAATTAGTACTGTGGCATCCTGCAACCTTAAAGAAACACAGAAACATGCATTATCCCCAAAAGGAGTGTTGGCTCAGGGCTCATGCACCTTACAGGTACCTTAGAGGAGATTAGATAGATAGATAGATAGATGTCTATATCTATATTTATATAATCATAATTAAAAGGTAGGAGACAGCTGTTGAATTGAACTAGGCAAAGATGAGCAGAAAAGAAGGTGTGCTCTGGAATAAGGACTTCTTCAGCAGAAGGGAAGTGAGGGCTTACAGAAGAATGCAGGTATCAGAAAGCTGCAACCCTTACTGGTAACTCCCCAGCAGAGTTTGGATGGGAGTGCTCTGTGGTTTCTCAGCTGCTTTTCTCTCTGCCTCGTTGTCAGTGCTTACTCCTGCCCAGAGCTCCTGACTAGCTATAAACATTGCCTTAAGGGGACTTTGAAGCATGAGTGTTTGTTGGTGGACGGACCTAAGTGCTGGACTGAACCCACGTCGTCCATTAAAGAGCTGGGACTCAGTTTCCTTATCTGTAAATGGGATTAATAATATAACCTCCCTCGCAGAGCTGTTGTGAAGGTTCTGGGAGTGAAGAGCTATAAAGGGCTGGACAGAGTTTAGGGCACACACTCGCTAATGTTAGCCATTACTATAGCAGCTGCAATACCACTGTCAAAATCAGACTTCCTAAAAAGTCTTCCAAAATCAGACCACCCTAAAATCCTGTGTGTTCCCTCTCTTACTTGGAAGATGTCAGTGTACACTAGTTTATTAAAATAGCTGAGGTATTCTGCTGTTAAAAAAACGAAATGCTACTTCTAATTCCAATAGACTTGGTACTTTGACAAATCCCCCTACTAAAATACACCTAGAACTGGGAAAATTACTGCAAATAAATATTTTTTGAGCTGAAATTCACATAACATAAAATTAACTATTTTATAATACAATTTAATGGCATTTAGTGTATTTCCAGTGTTTTGCACCACAACCACTGTCTAGTTGCAGATTTTCATCATCCCAAAGGAGAGCTCTGGACTCATTAAGCAGTCACTCTCCATTCTCCTCTTTCCCATTCCATGGCAACCACCAATCTTCTTTCTCTCCCTGTGGATTTAACTCTTCTGGATCTTTGCTATAAATGGAATCATATAATTTGTAACATTTTGTGTCTGGCTTCTTTCGTTTAGCATAATGTTTTTGAGGTTTATCCACACTGTAGCATGTAACAATACTTTTTTTTAAAAAAATTGAAGTATAGTTGATTTACAATGTTGTGTTAGTTTCAGGTGTACAGCAAAGTGATTCAGTTATATATATATATATATATATATATATATATATATATATACACAGACACACACACAGAGATATATATCCTTTTTCCATAGGTTATTACAAGATATTGAATATAGTTCCCTGCGCTATACGGTAGGACCTTGTTGTTTATCTATTTTATATATAGTGGTGTGTATTTGTTACTCCCAAACTCTTAATTTATTCCTTTCCCCCCTTCCTTTTTGGTAACCATAAGATTGTTTTCTAGGTCTGTGGATCTATTTCTGTTTTGTAAATAAGTTCACTTGTATCATTTTTTTAGATTCCACATATAAGTGGTATCATGTGATATTTGTCTTTCTCTGTCTGACTTATTTCACTTAGTATGATAATCTCTAGGTCCATCCATGTTGCTGAAAATGGCATTTTATTCTTTTTTATGGCTGAGTAATATTCCATTGTGTGTGTGTGTGTGTGTGTGTGTGTGTGTGTGTGTGTGTGTGTGTATTACATCTTCTTTATCCATTCATCTGTCAGTGGACATCTAGGTTGCTTCCATGTCTTGGCAACTGTAAATAGTACTGCTTTGAACGTTGGTGTGCCTGCTTCGAATTAGAGTTTTTGTCTTTTCTGGATGTATGCCCAGGAGTAGGATTGCTGGATCACATGGTAGCTCTATTTTTAGTTTTTTAAGGACTCTCCATAATGTTCTCCATGGTGGCTGCACCAATTTGCATTCCCACTAACAGCGTAAGAGGGTTTCCTTTTTCCCACACCCTCTCCAGCATTTATTATTTGTAGAATTTTCATGATGGTCATTCTGACTGGTGTGAGGTGATACCTCATTGTAGTTTTGATTTGCATTTCTCTTATAATTAGAGATGTTCAACATTTTTTCATGTGCCTGTTGGCCATCACAATACTTTTTTTCTTTTTATGGCTGAATAATATTTTATATGTATACACACACACACACACACACACACACACACATATACACATATATACACACACACCACATTTTGTTTATCCATTAGTTCATTGATAGACTTTTGGGCTGTTTCCACCTTTTGGCTATTGTTAATAGTGCTGCTATGAACATTCCAGTACAAGAATTTGCTTGTGTACCTGTTTTAAATTCTTTAGGGTATATACCTAGGAATAGAATTGCTGGATTATATGGCAATTCTATGTTTAACTTTTTGAGAGCTGCCAATTCTTTGAGTGAACGTTAGTCCATGAAATTGTCTGGAAATCTCTCTTTCATTTTCATTCTGGAGAGTTGGTTTTTCTGGTTACACACTCAGCATTTTATATGTATTATCTGTCATCTTTTGGCTTCAATTATCGGTACTGCTTTTATCTCATATCATTTTTTAGTGTCTGATTTTTCCCTTTTGCTCTTTTTTTAAGATCTTTTTTCTTTAGTGTGATACGGCTTTTATTATTATGTGTCTTAAAGTTCCTGCAATTTAATAGCATATATTACATCCTATATCTGTGACTTATATTAAAGAAGATTAAATATATAATTATTAAAGAGAATTACTTGATTGTATCAATAGTTACAGAAAAGTCATTTGATAAAATTAAGCAACTATTAACAAAAAGGAAACAAAACAAAATGAACAAACAAGTCTTAGGAACAGAAGCGTTCTTCCTTAACTTTACGAAAGGTATTTTTTTAAAAAACTACAGAAAATAGCATTATTAATAGTGAAGTTAGAGTTATTCCCTAAAAAGTCAGGGGGATAAGGGCGTCCCAATATCATCACTTCTATTAAATATTGCAGTGCAGATCCTAGCTGGTGTGGTGGGAAAAGGGTATAAGGATGGAAATGAGGAAATAACATTGGCACAGATTGTCTAATCATTTACACTGGAAACTCAGAAGAATCTAAAGATAAATTATAAAAATTAGTGAGAACTTTCCAAGGTGGCTGGATATAAGATCCATATAAAAGTACACCATTTGTAATAACAATAAGATACACCTAGGAATACATTTAACAAAAGATCTGCAATTCCTCAGTGTAGAAACATTAAAATAAATATTGTAAGACATTAAAGAAACTTAAACACATGGAAAGTATTCTTTGCTTATGAATTGAAAGACTCAAAATTGTAGAGATGTCAGTTCTCCGAAATTGGCAATGTAGAGTCAATGCAATTCCAATAAAAACTCCAACTGAGGTTTGTTAAGATACTTGACAAGCTGTTTCTAAAATGTATACAAAAGAGCAAATGCACTCAAATAGCCAAGGCACTTGTAAAGAAGACGATTAGGATGAGGGGACATTATCTACCTAGATATCAGGATTCATTTTAAACCAAATAATTAAGGTACTGTCACTAGTTTGTAGAGAAAGTTAATTTGGAAGAAAATAGAGTCCAGACAGAATTCCATGCATAAATGAACACTTGATAAATGCCAGAGGAAACATCACATCACTGAGGGACCGGTGAATAATTGGTTCAGGGATGGATGGCTTTACTTAGGAAAAAATGAACTAAAATTATATACTTACCTCATACCACACAATCAATTTCAGATGAATTAAATACTTAAATATAGATATTAAACAATTAAAATTTGGAAGGATATATAAGCAAATATTTTCATAAACTTGAGCTAGGAAATGATTTCTTAAACACAACTCAAAAAGTGCTAACCAAAAGAGTTAAATCCAGCGACATTAAACTAAGTATTTTTGTTCCTCCAAGGATGTCATAAAGAGACAAGGAAAAAGTGTTTGTGTTACCAAGATTAGTATCTGCGAAAAAAAAAGATGAACTTCTCCAAATTAAAAAAAAAGACACATTTTTTAAAGAAAAGAGTTGAAAGAAACCCTAATGATCCCCCACCACAAAAAGATTGTTAGAACTAAGAAATGAATTCAACAAAGTTTCAGGATACAAAATCAACATGCAAAAATCAGTTGCATTTATATACACCAATAATATATAATCTGAAAAGGAAATGAAGAAAATTCCACTTATAATAGCATCAAAAAGAATAAAATACTTAGGAATAAATTTAGCAAAGGAGACAAAAGACTTGTACGGTGAAAACTAAAAAATGTTGCTGAAAGAAATTAAGACAAGACAAATAACTGGGAAAACATCTGTGTTCATGGATTGGAAGATTTCATGTTATTTCAAAACTACCCACAATGATCTACAGATTTAAGGCAATTCCTACAAAATCCCACTGGCATTTTTTTTCAGAAATAGAAAAATCCATTCTAAAATTTAAATGGAATCTCAAGGGCCCTGAGTAGTCAACGCAATTTTGAAAAAGAAAAAGTTGGGTCTCACACTTCCTAATTTCAAAACTGATTGAAAAGGTACAGTAATCAACAAAGTGTGGCACCAGCATAAAGACAGACCTACAGATCAGTGGAATAGAACAGAGAGCCCAGAAATAAATCTTGCATATATGTGTGTGTGTGTGTGTGTGTGTGTGTGTGTATATATATATATATATATATAGTCAAATGGCTTTCAACAAGGGTGTCAAGACCATTCAATGGAGAGAGGACAGCCTTTTCAACACTATGTTTTTTATGACAATTGCTTTTTGCAACACTTGAGAAAACTGAATATACAAATGCAATAGAATGAAGTTGGATCCTTCCTTACACCATATACAGAAATTAACTCAAAACGGATCCAAGAAAGATGTAAAAGTATAAAAGTCCTAGAAGAAAACATAAAGGAAAATCTTCATGATATTGAATTTGGCAGTGATTTCTTGGCTATGACACCAAAAGTGTAGGCAACAAAATTAAAAATAGATAAACTTGGCTACATCAAAATTCAAACCTTCTGTGCATCAAAGGACACAATCAACAGAGTGAAAAAGCAACCTACAGAATGGGGGAAAATATTTGCACATCATATATATAGTGAGGGGTTAATATCCAGGATACATGAAAAACTCCTACAGCTCAATAACAATAAAATAACCAGATTAAAAAATGGACAAAGGACTTGAATAGACATTTCTCCAAAGAAGATATACAAATGGCCAACAAGCATATAAAAATATGCTCAATATCACTAATCTTTAGGCTAATGCAAAACAAACCACAATGAGGTATCAACTCACATCTATTAGGATGGAATTTACTTTCTAAAAATTTGGCAAGAACTTGAGAAATTGAAACCCTTGTGCACTGTTGGAGGGAATGTAAAATGCTGCAGTCACAATGGAAAATAGCATCGTGGTTCCTCAAAAAATTAAAAATAGATTACCATATGATCCAGCAATTTCACTTCTGGGTATACATCAAAAGAATCAAAAGCAAGATCTTGAAGAGATATTTGCACACCCATGTTTATAGCAGCATTATTCACAATAGTTAAAATGTGGAAGGAACCCAAGTGTCCATTGATGGATGAATGGATAAAAAAACGTGGCATATAGACAATGGAATATTATTCAGACTAAAAAAGGAAGTTCTGACACATGCTATAACACATATGAACCTTAAGGACGTTATCTTAACTGAAATTAGTCACAAAAAGACAAATACTGTATGATTCCATTTACAAGAGATATCTAGAGTAGTTGAATTCTATTAACAAAAATAGACTTGTAGCTGCCAGGGGCTAGGAGAAGGGGAATATGGGGAGTTGTTGTTTAATGGGTATAGAGTGTCAGTTTTGCAAGATGAAAAAGTTTTGGAGGTGGGTTGTACAATCAAGTGTATGAATATACTTGACATAACTGTTTACTTAAAAATGTTTAAGATGGTAAATATTATGTATATTTTACCACAATGTTAATGAATGGTTAAAGGACCTGAAAAAACATTTCACAGAAAAATTATTACAATGAAAAATAAAAATAGGAAAAAATGATCAAATTAATTAGTAGTCCAGGATATGCAAATTACCACCACAATGAGAGACCATTTCATACCCACTAGGTTGCAAAAATTAAAAGTTTGACAGCACTAAGTGGTGATGGGATTGTGGAATATTGGGAACTCTTACACCTAAAGTGAGTGGGCTTCTAAGCAAATATATTTTTCAGGAACTGTGTCTATATGAAGAATTAGAATCACCCCAAATCAACTTGTCACCTCTATTCTAGCAGCCCAATCTCACACAATCCTGCAAAAGAAATACTACGTCAGCTAGCAAAAGCAATGTGCTGGCCAGGCCAAGCCCTGGAACAGAGACCCCACCTCTGGGCCCCAGGGCAACCCCATAGATGAAAGTTTGGGAACTCCTCATGTGTGGGTGGGGCAGATGGATTGAGGTGGAAGGTTAGAGGGACAGAGAGAACCCTAAAAAGACTAAATAAGGCCTAGAATGTCTTACCAGTCACTGCTCCTGGGCTGAGCCAGTGTTAGTCACAGGAGGGAAGCAGAAAATTTTCAGGAAGGCAGTTCAAAGTACACAATCCCTTGTGGTACAGGCCTGGGCAGAGACTTCTTGCCTGGGTATAAAGCCAGTACTGTTCTTATATGCTGCTCCTAGAGAATGCATCAATATAAGCACCTTAGGAAACAACTTGCTTTTATCTTGTCAAATTAAACATGCACATTACTTATGACTCAGGAGTTCTCCTCATAGGTGTAGACATACATGCTAGACAATTTCTTGCATGTTTTCCATAGGCATCATTTATAAGGCTATTCATTCCATCATTATTTACACTGCCTAAAAACTAGAAACAACTCAATTGTCCATCTACAACAGTAAGATAAATAAATAGTAAGATTTTACATCATGGGACATTAACTATTTCATGATCTATAGTTACATACAATGACATGGATGAATCTTAAACATATAATGATGAATAAAAAAACGAGTCTTTCAAAACTTTGTACAGTATAATTCAATTTTTATAAAATTGCAAAAAAGTAAAATTAAATGTCTAACCACAAACACATATATATACACAAATATGTATATATGTATATTATAGTACATACATATATCTGTACACACACATATTGGGGGGCAGTTGAGGGAAACAGGGAGGAGTTCACAAGTAGATTCAGAGATACTGGCAATGTTTTCATTTTGAAGTTGATTGGGGGTTCATGGATATTTATTTTACCATTAAGCTTCATAGCTTATATGTGCCATATATTCTTTTAATGCATCAGATATCACACATTAATTCACCTCCTTTTTTAAAAAGGAAATAAGCTTAGAAAATCCTTTAACTAAGAATTTCCCAAACATGTTTGAGGACAGAACATTCTTTCTAGGGGACTTCGTCAATATGCAGAACTGGTGCCCTTGGAATGCTCTTAGTGCCTGATTTGAGAGTAAGCTGAGCTTTATTAATGTGGTTTCCCAAGAGAGCGGGCCAGGATGATGTTTGGTTTTGCATCTCCTCATTTCAACAGCAGTGCCACCCAGGAGGGGACCATGTTCAACCTTGCAGCTCTCCAAAAATGGGAGAGGAGACTATTTGAGACGATGACAAATAATCTAAACCTGATGGTCCTCAGTACTTGACTCCTTTGCTTTACCTTCCTTGTGAGTCTAAAGTATTTTGTATTTAGAGAAACATTAGTTCACTCTGAAACAATAAGCACTATTAGTGCCTTTCTGCCTAAATCCAATCCATCTTGCCCTTACCCACAGCCTATGTCTTCTCTCACAACCTAAACTGTGAATGAGAAATGATGTGTAAATTGCCCAACACACCTTCATGGTGAGCAGCGCTGGTGTTTGGAGACCCAGTGATGTCAGCCTAGTGCTGGATAAGGAGGTGTTTTGACTCTTTGATCAACATGTAACTAAAGAAACTAGTTAGGCACAATCATCCTTCTCCCCGACGTGAGAGCAGAAGACCTCCAGGGAACATGACAGTCATGTTCTCTTCTGAACAAACTCAGAAATTTGGTTCTTGGCCGTGTAACCAATGCTTACTCATTCCCAATCGAAGTCAACAGATACCTGTTGAGATTTATTGTGTGTTGGTTACAATTCTTGGACTGTGTGATGGAAGAAGACAAAGAGGAATTTGAAATTATCCCGTCCTCAAGGAAGTTAAATGAGAGACAATGTTGAAAAGGAAAGAGGTTCTCATCTTAGCTCTGCTGTGAACTTGCTGGGTGGACCCAGGCCACTCATTTTATTTGTCTGGGGTTCTTTTTCTTTCTTAAAGTGTTGGGACTGGATCATTTTGAACATTCCTGCCAAAGTTAAAAATTGATGTTTCTTTGAATCTGGTTGAGTAGATAAGACTAATCAGAGAAACTTCTGGTTACAAGCTGTAAAGGTCATTTAGTGATCCAGTTCCCTAGTTTGCAAACATGGCAACCCAGGCTCAGAAAGATGATGGGACTTGTTCAAGGTCACATTAGCCACAATATAGAAAGTACTGGGGGGGGGGGTGGCAGGGAAGGAAGTGTGACTGGGTGTTTTGGATGCACTGAAGTCTTTGTTTAGGTTGGAGCATAGTCTGTGGGCTATGTCGGAAAGTCAGTGGACAATGGGAAGTTGAGCTGACCCTCCTCCCTCTCATATTTCTGCTTTAGAAAGGGAGAGAAAAATTGACCCTGTAGATGAAAGAGTTACATGATGAACTGTGTCCAAAGGACCATGTTGCCAAAGAGAGTTTGCGTATAATATAATGGAAGATCCTAAGGAGAATTAAAACAGCAAATGAATAGATATCAGAGCACTTGCTCTCCTTTTAACCACAGCCAGTGTGCCTTCCCCTCTTTTTGGCCTTGGCAACTCAAAAGCACTTATATTCTATTATCATCTCACTTTCATTCTGCTAATGTCCTTTCCTGACATTAACCTGAGTGAACAGAAGGCTTCACATCCCATGAATCCTGCCTACAGTCATTTATGAACAGTGGTCATAGGACATGGGGCAAAGTGGGTCAGTTGAGCTCACCACAGGACACTTACAGAACAATTCTGGAGGAAGGATCTGTGGCCTTATTCCCCAAGCCTTGTGTGCAGGGGACAGTCATACAGAAAAGTTATCAAAGATTGGACTTGAGACTATGTCTGCATTGATAAGAGTATCAGATCCCAAGGATCATTCCAGAGATTTTAGAGTAGGCCAGGAATCTCTCCTTAAGTATTGAGAGTTGGCTCAGTTAGCTGCTGCTGTGTAACAAACTATCCCAAACTCAGTGTCTTAAAACAACAATCATTTATTATTATAGCGTACATATCTGTGGGTCAGCTGGGTGTTCCTGACTAAGAGTAGGTTTGCTTCATCTCAGCTGGGCTTGCACGTGTGTCTGAGAGTTGTCTGGGGGCTTTGTCCTGAGGTGAGCTTAGTTGAGGCACATTGGTTATGGCACCTCAGGATTCCTCATCCTCTTCTCAGGACCAGCAGGCTGGCCCAGGCATATCTTTCCTATAGTGATGGCAGAAGCCAAAGAGACCAAGCAGAAACACACAACATCTCTTAAGTTCCAAACTTGGAACTGACACACTAAATTCCTAATTCCACTGTTGAAAGCAAGTCACAGGGCTGAGCCCAGATTCAAGGAGTAGGAACATAGATTCCACTTCTTTAGCAGCAAGAATTAGACAATCCCATGATCGAAAGGTGGACGGACAGAGGAAGGTGAAGAATTTGAGTCATTAATGGAATCTACCACAGGAGCCTGGAAAGGGCAGTGCTTTTTATTTTCACTTAGTTATGCATTTATTGTTTGTTTACTGAAGTATAGTTGACTTACAACATTACATTAGTTTCAGGTGTACAAGGTAGTGATTTGTTATTTTTATAGATTATGTACCATATGAAGTTAATATAATATTATTCACTTTATTCCCTATTCTGTACATTACATCCCAGTGACTTATTTTTAATATAATTTGTAGTCTGTACCTCTTAATTCCCTTCACTTATTTAGCCCATCCCTCACCCCCCTCCCTTCTGGTTTGTTTTCTGAATCTGTGAGTCTGTTTCAATTTAGTTATATTTGTTTGTTTGTTTTGGTTTTTGGTTCCACATGTACGTGAAAGCATATAGTATTTGTCTTTTTCTGTCTAACTTTGACTTAGTTCACTTAGCATAATACCCTCCAGGTGCAACCATGTTGTCGCAAATAGCAAAATTTCATTCTTTTTTATGGCTAAGTAACATTCCATTGTGTGTGTGTGTGTGTGTGTGTGTGTGTGTGTGTGTGTATCTCACATCTTCTTTATCCCCTTCATCTGTTGAAGGGCACATACCTTAGGTTGGGTCCATATCTTGATTGTAAATAATGATGCAGTGAACATTAGGGTGCATATTATCTTTTCAAATTAGTGTTTTCATTTTCTTTGGATAAATAACCAAAGAAAATCTTGAGAAAGAAGAGCAAGGCTGGAGGTATAATGCTCCTGGACTTCAAACTATACTAAAAAGCTATAGTAATTAAAACACTATGGTACTGGCACACAAAGAAACAGACATATAGATCAATGGAAGAGAATAGAATGCCCAGAAATAAATCCACCCACATATGGTCACTTAATCTGCAACAAAGGAGGCAAGAATGTTCAGTGGGGGAGAGACAGTCTCTTTAATAAGGCAATGCTTTTTAAGACATGTTTGAAAAACTGATAGACAGTTTTGGGTGAAATATAAAAGAATGCAACCTCTCCAAGACAAATCTGTGGTATGTAAAATATACTTACGTCTCTGGGATTTATTAATCCCTTGAAGTCTATTCATGGACCTCAAATTAAAATTCCTGGCCAAGGGGGTCGAGATGGCTGACTAAGGGGTGGCTCTGTATTTCTACTATGTAGAGAAAGACACTGGCGCACAAGTGAGTCCAGGAGGGCACTCCACGTTTGAGATGTGCTAATCTATTGAGAACAGGGGTTTTTCTATCAAAGGGTTAAAAGTCTTGAGATCAACAAGTATAAGATTCAATGCCAAAGTATGTACAGGATAAAGAGCTCTGTGTGGGTGGCTATTCTAGAATGCACCACACTGACATTCTATCTTGGCAGTATTTTCATTACATAGAGTACTTTATGAATTCCAACTTTATTGCTTCATTAGCATAGTAACAGGAAGTTATATTTCACTTTTCAAAATAAGATTGTCGCTCCTTAATGGCTTACTGCTTCTAGAGAGGACATAAGCAGTGAAAGGCAGTTTGGCCTGCAGGATAGGTGCCAGAGCTAGTTCTTAAGAAACACGGCTCTATAGGCAGAGGTCCCCCCATCTCCCGCCAGCCAAGGAAGAGGTGGGCAGGCCCAGTGACCCGTCAATCATGCAGTTGACACGATTGTGCAGTTGACAAAGGAAGCTTGAGCGATTCCAGTGAACTCTAAGGATAACTAGTGAATCAATAGCTCCCCATAAACGTACCTCAGTTTGTCTATTTTCAGCGAATCGACCCTTTGAGTAAAGTAAGTAAAATAATATCCATTTGATTTATTCATCTTTCCTTGGTTAATTAAGTCAAAACAGATGGATTGTTTATGAAGATGTCATTTTAAAAAGCAGGGAATCTCAATAAACTGACTTAGGAGAACAAAGTAAGAAAGGCTACATGACAATATTCAGTTGCTTACATCTTATAGCAGCAATTGCCTTAATCTACAAAACCAGAGCTCAGGGCTTCCCTGGTGGCGCAGTGGCTGAGAGTCCGCCTGCCGATACAGGGGACACGGGTTCGTGCCCCGGTCCGGGAAAATCCCACATGCCGCGGAGCGGCTGGGCCTGCGTGTCCGGAGCCTGTGCTCCGCAGCGGGAGAGGCCACGACTGTGAGAGGCCCGCGTACCGAAAAAAAAAAAAAAAAAAAAAAAAAAAACCAGAGCTCAAGCTAGAAACGTTTGCTCCTTTTAGCACTCATCATGTTTTCAATTCTTATTTTATGTCTGCATCCTTCCCTGGATGGTGAACACCAGGGTTGAACCTGTACCTGCTTTTATTCCCTGTTGTATTTCTAGCACCCACACAGTGTCTAGCACACAGTGGGTACCCAACAGCTTTGTCAAATGAGCAAAAAGAATACGTGCAAAGCCCTGGGAACAGTTCTTTCCACACAGTACACGCCTTATTGCATATTAGCCATTTAAAACACAAATGAACCTATATTTATAACTAAGATCACTCTCCTTGGGTTTTGCAGTATTTTCAGGATTCCCTGGGGAGGGATAGGAACTTGAAAATTGTGGTATTATAATGGTATAATTCGGAGTCAAAAAATTTATAATGAAGCCGAATTCAACCAACAATTAAAATGCAAAATTTGAAAGCTGTTTTCCCTCAGCAGCTGTATATGATGAAAATATTTTTAAGGAATTTTTTTTCTTTTCACTCAGTGTTTAATCAGGAAATTTTAACATGTTCTATTTTACATAAAAAGTTGAGCTTATTATTAACAATAGGAATATTAATTGATAGTCCCTGTGAACTCTAATACTGTCTAGCCTTTGGGATGAACAATTAATTATCATCACTTTTTTGTTTTTATTTTATTTAAGCACTTATGCAGCATTTTACATGTTTGATGTATTTGATAACCATTAATTACAGAATTAATGCGCAAACATAAATTTTACATGTTCAGGAAAAAGAATCATCTTTAAATTACGAATAAAGGAGTGTTAAGTTTGTGTAGTTTTTCTCTTTGGGGAGAAAATTCTGCCCATATATAATAGGAGGTTCAAAAAGCATTTTCCTGTAAAGAATGACAGGACTGGTAAATGTTAACTGATCGTTATTGAGAAGGACTTGTGGCAGATACTAAAAAATAAGTGGTTTAACTTTTTAAAAATATCTGTTGTTCTCAGAAATATGTATTTTTAGGACCTTAATGGTTGATAAGTATGCCCAGTTACCCTTGTGCAGCTGAGTGATTAAAAGAGGAGTATTTGTACATTTTTCCTCCTCAATAGGATTTAGGGGAAGAAAAATGGAGACACAGATGGAGGATAAGGTGCACCGTGCCTTTAGAAGCAGGGGAGAAACCTGGGTTTGGGATGCAGAGATTGGTTTTGTGAGGGTTTTGACTATGAAGCACAGAGAGGCAGGGGCTAAGGGCTGATGAGCTGGGGAATGTCTGTCATGAGCTCTGGCAGCCAGCCTATTTGGTGGACCCAGGAAGGAAAGGGAAGCTGTGCTGAGAAGGGATTGGCCTTGGCTAGTAGAAGACAGTCCTTGGAACTACCCTTCCTGAGCTAATAAAAAAAAACACTGTGAGAGGTAAAGTGTGGCCTCTGGAATGGGGTTCAATTATCCACATGACTTTGGGCAAGTTCTTCCATCTCTCAGATCCTTAGTTTCTTCGTCTGTGAATTGGGAGCAATAATTGTATGTATCTCATAGGGTTGGTGTGAAGGTGAAATTAGTTAAGTTGTGTGAAATGCTTTAAACAGTAGCTGGTATATAGTATATTCTCCTTATTAGACATTTTTGTTTGATGCAAAACTAGGCAGCTGTTTGAAAATGATGCACCAGAGTCCCTGTCATAAGAGAGCTTCCTTGAGAAAGATGACGGTCCTGCTTTGACAGGCATCAGTGCAGGTTCTAAGTTCACCTGCTGGCTGCTAAGGAGATGAAGTATATGCAGAAGAGGGGACTCATAAGAGGAAAGCGATGGAAACCATCCTACAGGAAGGGCTTTGAAGGAACTGGGGACATTTTCATTAAAGAAGAACAAACTTAGGTTCAGATATCTGAAGGAAATAGAGTTGTTGCATGACCCCAGGCAGCAGATCTGGCAGACCTGTGTTTATAGAAACGTACAGTTCAGTACTTGGAACAGAGAACCCAATATGTTTGTTGAATGGAGGAATGAATAAATGAGAAAGTAAATTTGTATGAGAAAGAACTTTCTAAAAGCACCATTGAAAGAGAATGAGCCCCTTTCACTGGAGGTGGGCAAAAATAGTACAGGAGAGAATGGTGACTGAGAGTTGGACTCTTTGGAGTCAGACAGACTTGGGTTAAAATTTGGCCAGTGCCACTTAAAAGCTACATGACCCTGGGAATTTTACCTAACTCTTCTCAGCTCTTACTCCTCTACCTGTAAAATGTGTACATCAGCTGTAGCCATCTCATAGGGTTGTCAGGAAGATTAAATGAGATAATGCATGTGCCGTAGGAGTTCAATAAATCACAATCATAATAGCAGTAGGAGTAGTAATTATTGTCATCAGGCTGGGAAAATACAGGTCAAAGACATTGTAGGTGGACCTGGGGGATCAGATCGGAGACGAGATGGAATGACTTCTAGCTTTCCTTTCAAATTATAGGTCCTCTGCTTCTGTTTTCAGTAGCCCTTATTCTCTTTTATAGAAACTTTTGAGAGTAGAAAGTACGTCTCTGTGTTACAGAGAGAAGCAGAAATCTGTCTGGTAAAAAGAGAGCAGCTTGTGGCCAGGGAAAAGAATAACAATAATAGATACATCTGAGGAGGGATTACCTTTGTGACCATTGTTTTATTGGTGCTGTACTCTAACTACTAAGCTAACCAACCATAGAGCGAGCCACGAGAGACCAGAGGTCAAAAGCAAAGAACTAAGAGTGGTTTCCCAGCATCTGTGAGTTTACCTGACAAGCTCCAGGTCCCTCAGATTAGGGCCATTCTCCATGGTCTCTCGATGATTCAGCACAGGATCAACTAGAAACATCTTCATTCTCTTAGTGGTTTGCTCACTCAGTTCTCCTCGGTGCTAGACTCCAAGCTGAAACGTCTTTTGCTGGAAGGAATCCCTTCATAAGATAGATCCAACCTGTTCTAGATGGTCCTAGACAGCAGAACCCAGGTCCAGGATGTGAGGACCTAGCAAGGTGGGATAAGGAAGAACTTTCTCACAGCCATATCAGGGCCACCATGTTGCATAATTCCAGGAAGTGTCATTAACGTTGTGATTCTGTACTACAGCATCCTGGACCAGCATGGAGGTCTTCAAAGTTACTACATGCCTTGTCACCAGAGATGGCCAGGGGAGTCTGGAAGACCAGGGAGTTATGATGAATAGAGTGAATATTGGCTCTCTTCAAACCAGAAATTTGGGATGCTAAATCATTTTAAGACATACGTAACTCTTTCCCTTCTTTGGGGAGCTCACATTCTCTCTAGGCAAAGGACTCAGTTAAGATACAGTCATGGTCATCTGTGACTGAATACCATCACAGTTGCACAGGTAGTATATTACGTATTATCTGATTTGAAATAAAATGTTATTTTCATAATCTGGGCAAGGCAGGAAAGAGGGACTTTACTAGCGATACTGCAGTTTTTTGGTGTTTTTTTGTGGGGGAGGGGAAAAATGCTTATTAACAAAACCATATCCTAAAAGAGAGAGATTGTCTTTTCACACTTAAATATTTGCCTTTTAAAAATACAGATTGATAAGGCTTGAGCAAGCGCAGTTTGGTACATACAATCTCTGGTCTGAATCTAAGGTGGTGAGTAAAAAATAAGAAAAAAGACAAGATGAATTTGTTTACTTTGGCATATGTTAACCTGGAGAGCCAGATGTGGGAATGGAGCTCAACATACATACAAAAGGGTAGTTATTTCTAACATGTGGAATTTATTTTGGGGATCTTTGGAGATGCTCTGTAAACTATGGATTGTCATCCCCAGAAAAAAAGGCATATATGTGTGCATTTCTGTGCATGTAAATATCTCACACATACATGTGCACTCTTTCATACAGAATCTCCTTTATGGACCCTGGAATTCCTGGATTCCACGTAAGGAACTCATGTGTAGAGTAACCTTCATTGCTTGGCAGTTATGGTCCTCATGTTTCTAGGGTGAAGATTTTGCTTCTGCAATTTGTCTGGACTCTCCCAAAGAGTAAGAACTTCATTTTCCTTTCTAGCACCTTGGTACCTAGCGCAATGCCAAATATAAAGATAAGTGCTTAATAACTTCAAGTCAAATGAGTAAATGTAGAAAGGCTGATTCCAAAGTTAGACCCAGAACTAGCATTTTCTCCAGCCACCCCAAGCCTAAAGAAAAAAATCGTGTTTTGATATGCTTTTCTCGTCTCATAGAAGGTACTCACTGGACAAGCAAGACCTTTCAACAGCTCTGCTTGAAGGAGCACAGCGATTTCTTCACTCTAAAAAGAATCTAAAACTTGGCTCCAAGAAAGAGTTTTCAAAGCAGGGAGAAACAGCCCCAAGCATGCAAACAAACATCAGAAAATGTCAAAATAAAATGACATTAAAGAGTGACTGTGCCAGGGATGCCAAGGAGCTTGAGAAAGTTGCCTGGGGAGGCCTTTAAGGGAGGTTCCCCCACCCAGTTCCCTGCAGTGCCCTGGTCACATGGGCTGGATTTTGGGAATGTGTCTGCCTCCTTGTTCTTGGCCAACCATCCCCTCAGCCAAAACCAACTGGGACATAAGGAATGTGTTTCGAGGGAGTGCGAATGTTACAACTGGCTCCTTTATGAGCCTTCCTGGAAGCCCAGTGGTGCTCCAGCGCCACGGCCGGGACTCACAAGTTGGGACAGTCCTTTGACGTGAACCTGAAGGCTCTTCCAGGCCATGGCTCAGACCCTGGAAAGTGGAAAATGCCATTGAGACCGTTGGGAGCAATTCAGAGAAGACAGGGTGGGAATGCTGCAGTGGGTCAGGCCCCTTCTGTGGAAGGACCGGCACAGGGCCACTGACTTGGCGTGAAATAAGAGAAAAGATGCCTACTGACTAGTTTCACTGAACAACAATGGGCCTTTTGTGGGGAGAGAGAAATAAGAAGGGAATTCAACTTCCCAGCTGCCCAGATCTGTCCTTTTGGGTCCAGGCTGGGTAAGACATGTCGCCTGGGGCTGAGACGCTGACTTACTCATTGGCATTTCTGCCAACACTGGGCTCTTGATCAACCCTCACAAGGCATGTTTGAGATTATTTGAGTTCTCAGAATCTGGAAGACCAAGGTTTCGTGGCCCATATTAAGCATGAGGCCTTGGGGAAATAATCCACTTAGTTATATTCCCCATTTGTGAACTCAATCAACATTTACTTAACATTGGCTTTGAACAAAAATGAGCAAAACTCAGTTCTTTTCCTCTAGGCATGTACAGTGTGGAGAGGGGAGATGGATATGGACCCAGGCAATTGCAGTGATAGAACATGATGATGTACAAAGGCCAGAGAGCAAAGGGAGCAGATTTCAATTATAAAAATCAAGAAGGCTTCATGGAGGAGGAGGTATTTGAACTGAGATGCAAATAGGATGATGTGAGAGGAAAATAGCACCTGCTCCATCCAACCTTTAGAGGTTCTAATAATAAATATATACGTGATTATGTAGTTACAGGGCTGAGATTTCCTTGGAAGAAGACACTGAAGACCTTGGTCTTTGATAATCACCTAATGTAATGACAATATACTTGTCTGACACATCTCAATAGCCAAGCATGAGGAGCCAACTGAGGCCTGACAAATACCGTGCCATTCTGAGAAGAGAAGACACAAAGGCGAGAGTTAAAAGTGGTAACCCTGGGCTTCCCTGGTGGCGCAGTGGTTGAGAGTCCGCCTGCCAATGCAGGGGATGTGGGTTCCTGCCCCGGTCCGGGAAGATCCCACATGCCACGGAGCAGCTGGGCCCGTGAGCCATGGCCGCTGAGCCTGTGTGTCTGGAGCCTGTGCTCCGCAACGGGAGGAGCCATAACAGTGAGAGGCCACAGCAGTGAGAGGCCTGCATACCGCAAAAAAAAAAAAAAAAAAAAAAAAAAATGTGGCAACACTGACTTTCAGACAGAAAGTGTCCACAGCTTTGGGTCAGATTAACATCTACAATATCTTTAAGACATAATGTTTTACAGTGGGATGGTCAGACTCAGCTGAGTTTGAATCCTGATTCTGCCAGTGCTACATGGGTAATCTCGGGCAGGCTACTTAGATTCTCTGAACCTGAATTTCCTCAACTGGGCAATGGTAACAGTTTTATTCACCACACAGGGTTCTTATAAAAAAGTAAAAGCAGGGATGCTTGTAAAGCACCTATCAGGTCCTCAGTAGAGGTTAGTACCTCTCCTAACATGTCATAGAATTATGACTCTTGGTAGGCCTAATTCAAGCTACCCATCATGACCCCCAATCTACAGTGATAATTCTCTTACTCTTACTCCAGCTTCCATTTGTATAGAGTAAAAACCAAACTCCTTGGACCTGTGTAAATTTCATGTGCGCCTTGGACTACAGCTAATTGAGTTTAAAGTGACCACATGGAGGCTGCGGCCACTAGGACCATTAGCCCTTCCCCTTATTCTCTCCCCTGTCAATTTCCCACTGGGGTCTCCCCCCCAGATATTCTCTGCAGAAGGGGCTTTCATTTAGTCAATATAATACATTTTTACCACCTTTAATAACCAGAATTTGAGAGTAAAGATATCCAGTGGGGGCCAAAGCTTTTGATTTCCATAGGCTTAGATCAAGCTGTAGAAAAGATCAGAATTTTTTACGGTCTGAGAGGAGTCTATTCTCAGAGTGTTGATCCCACTGTGACTGCATCTGCCCACATCTCCCTGTCAATAAATCTTTTAGTGCAGACACTGCTGCCAAGGAACAGGGACCTGCTGGAGATGACCTGACAAGCGGCAGCCTTGATCCTGGAAATGTTGACCATGAACACCTTCTGTCGAATGTGCAGAATCGCTTTCGCTCCTTGATTCATATACAAGCAGATTCACGGGACTCAGTGCAGACCCAAGGGATAGGGCGGTGAGTTGCATGCTTGATGTGTCCTCCAGTAGATTCTCATGCCCACTAGAGTTTGGTATTTACCATCCAGATGAGGATAACAGTGGCTTTCCACGAGCATCAAGTGATGGCCATCAACAAGCCTCAAATTCGTGGAAAGATGCTATGGCTCAAATTGAGGAAGTTTAGAGGGGCTGGTGAGGTCATGTTTGGTATAGTGGGATGACAGGTACCTAAGGGCAAAACATGACAAGAGGTCAGAATCATGCTGAGTAGACACAGCTGAGGAAACAAAGGGTCAAAGCAAGCAGTAGGGAGCCAGCTAAGAGTAAGAAAAATATACTGCCATTTCCAGAGACGTCATGGGTCCTGTGAGGATTCTCCAAGGTGCTTGCCCGGGCTCGTGGAGGAGAAGAAGCAAGATATCAGATGTCTAATCAGATAAGACTAAGATCATCTTTGGCATTTGTTCACAATATTCTCCAAACAATCCTGAATCCCAGTGTCCAGCTCCCATCTGTCATTTAGCTCTGATCATGGGACATTAAACAGCATCCACGGGTCACATCGGTGCAAGGAACAGAGGCATACATCAGACAGTGTCCTGCACATTGTGGATATTAATCCTGACAGAAAAATCTTTTGCGTTGTATGAATTGGTCAATGTAAATTCATTAACTACTTGTCGTGACTGTAATATAATCTGGCCTGACGGTAAAGACTCGACAGCACGGTGTTAATCAGATCTACGCAGAAAACAACGCATTTCTGTTTAGACTCAGCCACTGCTCTTTTTGCCAGATCACAGGCTGGTGCTTTCAGGGGGAGAAAAGGGTGCTCCTTTGCACATCCCCGGGAGGGGCCCTCCTGTCTGCCAACGAGCATCACAAGCCGTGACAATCTGAAGGCACCTTCCACTTCCAGCAAACCTCTCATCCTCCGTGTAATGGAAGGCCGTCAATCTCCAGCCTCCATCAGTGAAAAGTTCACAGATAATAAAGCAGAATGTATTCTGTGGGGTTGGACATTTTCTCCCAGGATGAGTCATTACCAGGTTTTAATCACGCTCATTAGCCAGCCATTAGAGTCCGGGCCAGGTTTTCACCGCCAGAAACGAGAGCAGAGAATGACTGTGGTGGGGCTGCACCCTACCTAGTGAAATACTCACCATCTGTTCCCAGTTGTAACTCTCTGTATGAAGCATCTTGGTTTATGGCTACAGCAGTCTTAGATCCCCAGCACTGAATCTCCTTATTTCTCCAGATTGAGCCAGGCCTGAGCCTGTCAGAACTTGAAACAGTAAGAATGTGACATTCACTAAAATCAGAGGCAAGCCAGCACCAACTTACCAATCAGGAACTTTCCGTATCAGCAGAAATATGCATTTTAGTTTCTATAACTTGGTACATGAAGGATCCATCAAGAATGTGGCTTTGAAAAACATGAGCGCAATGGATATTACGGTGAACCTGTTTTTTTTTTTTTTTTTTCTGTTCTGGAAGGAGCTGTCGCTGAATAAACCAACACGTGCCTTATAAATGCAGAGAGTGAATTTTTAAGATTTCTAATATCTTACTGTTTGTACGCCATTCTCTGCCACTCCCCAGTTGTACTTTGTCTCTGATTGGACTATTCTATATTATCTTTATACAAATCTATGTTTTATTTGAGTAGAAAACCTGAGAGAGGGCTTCATATACTGTAGGTGTTTTATAAAGTTTTGTTGAATGATGGAATAGCACAGATGTATTTTCTTAGCTACGAATTATGAATACGAAGTGATTTCGTTTATTTCCAGCCTAAGAGTTTTTCTTTTTGTGCTTAGGTCTAGTGCCCCAAAACATCCTGCCTGAATGTTACCTTACCTTACCTATTACAGTACCTTAGCCTTTTCATTTTATAACTTGTGCATTTAGAATTTTGTCTGTACTGTAGAATAGCAAAATTAATTAAGGTTTTCACTGTCCTTCTTTGTTGTAGCAGCTATAAAATCTCTTCTTCCTACTTTTGCCTCTTCCTTAGACTCAGATTCTAGTCCACGTTAATTTCAGTGGTAAGTTTTCCTATCTTCTCTCCTTGCTCTTCATTTAATCCCCTGTAGTGCGCAAGGCAGTAAGATGGAGCAGGTGGGTAAGCCCTTGACCTCTAACTTGATTGTCTCCCCTTCCAGTGTGGGAAGTCCAGGCAGGTGGTGAAACAGAGCATCCCAACAGCATAGTGTCCAGGATGGTCCAGGAAAGAGTTTGTATATTCCTGCGGGTAAACAGGTGGAGTTTGCTAATGGGAAATAAAGGAAAAGCCACAGGAAAGTAGACCCCCTGAGTGGAAACAGCCACAAGAATCAGGAACAGGACACTCCAGCAAAACTAGAACATAGCCACAGTTCCAAAAGAACGTGGTATTAAAGTAAGACCTAGTCGTTGGAACTGGGCATTTAGCCTCTGGAGTGAGGTAACCAGAAGCAAACCTCATGCCCAGAGCCAGTGTGTTCTCTGAACGTCAAGTTTGAGCTCTTAGTTACCTCCTGACCTAGGACAGGAAGTCAAGAGCTCAAGTAGGTTGTGGACAAATGGTCCCAGCGGGGGGAAGAACCTAACTGGGAAGACTCCAAAACTAGTTTTCTTTCTTTAAGAACAAGCTGCATTCCAGAAACGATATGCCAAGAGATAAATGTTGCAGAAGGAGCCATACTGAAACTCTCCATATGGCACGATTGCTGTGAGTTCAGTGGGGTCACTTACTGACACAGAAGTACCCCCATTTCTACTTTTGGCCAAGAATTACCTCTCTGAAAATTAAGACATGTTCTTACCAAGAACCAGTTTTTTCCATATATACTCTTTTTCCAGTGCCTGTGAATTAGTAGATAGTATGATTGGTGCAAAGTGTTTCTTTTGTTATAGAGATGGTGCTATAATTCATTTTCAAGGGAAAACTTTTAGTTCTCCATTAGGAAGAAGGACAAAGAATTTTTTTAAGCAAGAGAAGGGATAGTCAAAGCCCTCATCCCTACACCTTTTACTCTACCCCAGACTCAGCATCCTAATAGGACTAAGAGAAGCAAGAGGTTGGGATAGTGACTGGCGCATGGCAGACAAGGAGTATAATGAGGCAGGGTGTGCTGGCAACTCCAGATTGCACCTTTACAAATATGGTGTGGATGTTCATTGCAGCACTATTTACAATAGCCAGGACATGGAAGCAACCTAAGTGTCCATCAACAGATGAATGGATAAAGAAGATGTGGCACATATATACAATGGAATATTACTCAACCATAAAAAGGAACGAAGCTGAGTTATCTGTAATGAGGTGGATGGACCTAGAGTCTGTCCTACAGAGTGAAGTAAGTCAGAAAGAGAAAAACAAATACCGTATGCTAACACACATATATGGAATCTAAAAAAACAGTACTGATGAACCTGGTGGCAGGGCAGGAATAAAGACGCAGATGTAGAGAACAGAGCTGAGGACACGGGGAGGGCAGGGGAAGCTGGGACAAAGTGAGAGAGTAACATTGACATATACACACTACCAAATGTAAAATGGATGGCTAGTGGGAAGCTGCTCTATAGCACAGGGAGATCAGCTCGGTGCTTTGTGACCACCTAGAGGGGTGGGATAGGGAGGGTGGGAGGGAGGCTCAAGAGGGAGGGGATATGGGGATATATGTATACATATGGCTGATTCACTTTGTTGTACAGAAGAAACTAACACACCATTGTAAAGCAATTATACTCCAATAAAGATATTTTAAAAATATATATGGTGTGGGGAGCTCTTGAATCAGACAGTGGTGGAATCCTGTCACTGCACTCACTAAAGGATTAATGAATTAATGGATGTAATGCATTCAGAACAAAACCAGATCATAATAAGCCTGCAATCATTGTTATGATCATTACTGTGATTCTGGTATTAAAATTATATACTCCATGGTTCCTTTGTTTGGCAGGAAGGTGTTGTGGCACCAGGGAAGGAGATAAGCTTTTTTGATATTAGTTCTTCTGGTATTAGCAGGACTTTCAGCAGAATCTTGGATTATTTTGGAAGCTGTTGAAGGTATTGGGGAGAAGGCTGTGGGAAATTATCCAATTTAGGTATTGAATTCTATAAGTGATGTATTTTTTTTTATTTACTGAAGTTTCATTCATATTAGTAATAGAGTCACAGCGTTATAGAATGTCGAGACTCTTCCTTTTGCTCATAAGGAAACCAAGGCACAGAGGCAAAGCACCTTGGTTGTTCTTTATATTTTCTAACTCTTTGCTGAAAACCTCTAACTTCTCGCTCTGTGCATCCATCCTCCTCTCCTCTTTGATCATCTTTACAGTCATTGCTGGGAACTCTTTCTCGGGTAGATTGCCTGTCTCCACTTCGCTTAGTTCTTTCTCTGGGGTTTCATCTTGTTCCTTCATCTGGAACATGTTCCTGTGCCGCCTCATTTTGTCTAAGTTGCTATTTGTATTTTCATCTGTGTGGTGGGTTAGTTACGTTTCTCGACCTTGGAGAAGTGGTCCTCCGTAGGAGGCGTCCTATGCATCGTAGCAGTGCACTCCCCTCTCATCACCCAAGCTGTGTGCTCTAGGGGTTCCTCCTAAGAGGGCTGCATGGGTCCTTCTCTTATGGCAAGCTACGTGGTTGGTCTTGTTGGCTTGGTTGGCCCCTAGTTTGGTTGGTCGTCAGGTCCTGCCTTGTGCGGAGGCTGCTGGCTGCTGCAGTGGTGCCTGGTCACAACGTGGCTGGTTGCTGGATCCTAGGGGGCCCCGGGGCTAGTGCTCGCTCACTGGTGGGCAGACTTAGAGTCCCGAAGACTCTGGGGCTGCTGCCCACCCACTGGCAGGTGAAACCAGGTCCTGGGGTTAGTGCCGGACGACTGGCAGGCAGAGCCGGTTCCTGGGGTCTGGCTGCAGGGCCCAGGGATCCCAGAGCTGGTGTCAGATCACTGCCAGGTGTGGGGCGGGAGGGTTCATGTCACAGTTGGCTACGGGCCTCGGGGTGTCCCGAAGGTCGTGTTGGCCTGCCAGTGGGTAGGGCCAGGGCCCAGCTGGTCCCAGGGTAGCTCTGGCCTGGGTTGCGCATCTTATTTTTCTTGTTTCTGGAGTCTGCCCCCCTGGTGAGTGAGGCTGGCCTAGAGGCTTGTGCAGGCTTCCTGGTGGGAGGGGCGGGTGTCCGCCCACTGGTGGGTGGAGCTGGGTCTTGGTTCTCTGGTGGGCTGGGCCCATGTTAGGGGCGAGTCCAGAGGCAGCTGTGGGCTCTTTAGTTTTTAGCCTGTTTGCTGGTGGGTGGGGCTATGTCCTCACCCACTTAAGTGTTTGGCCTGAGGTGTCCCAGCTCTGGTGCCTGCAGGCTGTTCGGTGGTGGTGCTAGGCCTTGGTGTCTAGGAGCCAAGATACCAGCCACCAGCGGCAGCAGTGTTCACGCAGGTGAACGGTCCCCAACATGTCTGACACCAGGGCCTACGCCCCCAGGGCGAGCCACAGCCGCCGCCGCCTCTCCAGGAGGCTCTCCAAGACCAGCAGGTAGGTCTGACTCAGGCTTCTATCAAATTACTGCTTTTACGCTGGTCCCGGTGCGTGTGAGATTTTGCGCGAGTCCTTTAAGAGTGAAGACCGTTTCCCCCAGTCCTGTCGGGCTCCCAAAATTAAACCCCACGGACCTTCAAAGCCAAAGGGTCTGGGGGCTTGTGGGAAGTACCTCCTTGGGCTTGTGCAGCAAGTAGAGATAGAGGTAAAACGAGAGCCCAGGTCTTCCAGCTCCTGCTCTGAGCCCTCTTCTCAACTATTTTGTAAGGTGTGCAGGCCTGTGAGGACAGGCCCCGGGGGGCAGCTTTTCTGAAGGGCCCAGCACAGCCCTGGGCAAAGAGAAATGCTACGTCAGACCTTGCTGGTCGATCAGATGCTTGACTAGGGCCTCTGCAATGATGCCTTCTCATTTTCCTTCCACTCAAACACCAGCCCCGGCTGCTTGAGATGCCTCCTCATTTCAGCTGTGTGGCTTCCCTTCCAGCTCAATCCTTGCCTCTTGAAAACCTGGTCTCCCTTTCTGTGACTGCTTTCCTACAAGCTTGTCATTCACCTTCACTTTGTTTCTGGTGCCTCGGCGGTATCAGGTGGTGGCTAAGAGCTTGGACTGTACAATCAAGCCAGCCTAGACTCAGCTCACACTTTAGCTCTGAGACGTCAGGCAAGTTATCTAACTGCTGTCAGTCTTGGTTCCTTCATCTGTAAAATGGAGGTGATAATGTCTGTGTGTTTATGGGGTGGGGGAGGGTGAGAATTACATTAGACGATGTTTTTTTTTTTTAAACATCTTTATTGGAGTATAATCGCTTTACAATGGTGTGTTAGTTTCTGCTTTACAGCAAAGTGAATCAGCTATACATATACATATGTCCCCATATCTCTTCCCTCTTGCATCCCCCTCCCTCCCACCCTCCCTATCCCACCCCTCTAGGTGGTCACAAAGCACCGAGCTGATCTCCCTGTGCTATGTGGCTGCTTCCCACTAGCTATCTATTGTATATTTGGTAGTGTATATATTAGATGATGTTTTAAATTGGATTAAGTTAGGTGAAGTATGAGGAATGTCTGGCTCATGCAAAGTGCTCAAAATCTGACGTCTGTTAATTATAATGTTCATCCATATTAGAGGTGGGGGCAGTAGCTGGCAGGATTCAGTGCCCAAAAGCTATATTTAAAGATGTCCCGCTCTTTTTCTAATTCTGTTTCCTGATACCTAGTATTCCATGTTGCCAGTCATTTTTTCTCAAATCATCTTGAGCTCAGAGATAGGAATTCATTACTGTCCTTCATTTATTACACATTTGCCAAGCACCTGCTCTGTCAATCAAGGGGATAGACAGCAGACCCCCTGCCTCCAGCCCTGCTTCCTTTGCAAAGTTGGGTTTGCTGGATTGAGGGTAGTTCACAGATTCTATGATCCAAGGGTCCTAGGAGTGAGATATGACATTTGTCAGTTGTATGGGAGGGAGTTTGTCAGAAGGTCTCCCCTGAAGACACCACAGGCTCCCTTGTCTCCCTCTGGAGGGAATCTCAGTCCAAACAACAATGTACTTACACATCCTTAGATACAGAGACCTCCATGCTCATAGCAAGAGTGAGGGAGGGGGGCTTTTCAGTGGCAAGAAGAGGAAAGCCCTCCGATCGCTGACCCTGCATTGCCATGACAGCACCCCATCCTTCCATGGGCCATCTATGGAGAAACCACTTGAGAGTCACTCCCATTCTCAGACCCTGGGGCTGGGGCCTCCATTGGCTGCAGAGCCCGGTGTCATGACACCCCTAATCAGAATAGTAAAGAAACATCACCTAGAAGACATCACCAAACCCAGGAAATGAACCACTCACTAAAAATAGTGACTTTTACCCTTTTTGTAATTCCACGTTTCCAGGTGAATCACATGAGCTGCCTGAGAACAGGGATCCCCCTTGCAAAGCCCTGCATTGCTTTTACATCCACGGTGCCTCACACAGTACCAGGTGTAGTAGGCATTCGTAAATAGTTGTTAAGCAAATGATTTCCAGGTGTCTAGAGGTGATCTTCCAACACTGAAGAGCTTATATGCTGGATACCACTGGGCAGGCACACCTTACGCAAATTAACCTCTCCACCCTTCAGTATTCTCATGAGTAAAATTGGCATGATATTAGGAATAAGACTTAGTGTCACATGTTATGAGTTAAGTAACTTGTCCAAGGTCACATGGCTAACAAATGATGAAGGCGGGCCATCCAGATCTTGGGTCTGGGGGCTAAGCTAACAAGGCCGTAGAGCCATCTTAATGGAGGAGTGGGTCTGGGCCTGCTGCCCTCATAGGTGCTCATGTCTCCTGACCCCCACAGGACGGGCTCTGATAAAATAACATTTAAATGGCTTTTTTTTTTTTTTGCCAACTTGGTAGAGTAGGAATGTGACCAAATTGCAAGCCTGAGGGAGGAGGTTAGTGCCAGCCTCTGCCATGTGGCAGTCCTATGGGAAACTCTGGATGTGAAGTACTCCAGATCTCTTCCCTCTTCTCCCAAGCGCACTTCCCTTACCCTTATCACAGACACAAGTCATGAGCTAGACTAAGCTCCGCCAGGACAAGGGTTAAATCTGTCTCATCCATCCTATAACTTCCTTGCCCAGAACAGTACCTGACAATAGCAGGGGCTAAAAACAAATTTGTTGAATGAATGAATGGTGAGATTACTGTGTGATGGGTAAGGATTTTTTAAAAACAAAGAGCATCGAGTGTAACTGTTCAGGGTTCAGGGAGAAAAAGCCAGTAGACATAGTTTTCTTTTTTTGGGACTCAAGTTTTGACTCAAATCCCAGAACGCAGATTCCAGAAGACATGACAAAAATAATTATCTTTAAAACTCACATTGTGTAGTGTGACTTTTCCTTGGAAATATTCAGTACACAATTTTGAGGATGCCGGTTGGGAGGGAAGATTTTTTTTTCCCCTAATAAAATAGTACAGACCACTTCAATTATCTCTGGGAAAGGGATGTTTGTTCTTCCCTCAGCCCGTCTTTCACTGAGCTCTGCCTGCCTCGTGAGGAACTATGGGAAAGAATGGATGTGTCTGCTTCTTTCCTTTCCTCTAATAAAGTTTGTCATTTACTGAAAACTAAAATGCTGTCCTCTTCCCTGCATGATTCATACCCATCCTCTCCAAGTTTGGACCTCTGAGCCACTGGCGAGGGATGGAGCCCCATTGCCTTCCCTCCCACTGGAGCCTGCTCCGTGCTTGTAGCAGCCTGGGCCAGCATATTAGCCAAAGGGGAAAGATTTGTGTTTCTTTGCCCCTTACCAGGACTTCTGGGTTGTTTTCTGGCTCTCTGCAGATAGGAAAAGCTTAGATCAAAGTTGGCCTTTCTCTTCTTTGGGGAATCTAGGGAGATATAGAGCACGCCACAGCTAGCTCTCTTGGACGAGGGGGCCATCCCAGCCCTCATGAAAGGACATGAAGAGGTGGCTGTTCAGTCTTCTTGCTGAAGCAAGGGCAGCATCCATGATATGTTGACAGCACATAAGTGCCACAGGGACAGGGATCCTTATCTGTTGAGTTTACTGATGTAGCCTAAGTCCCTGTACGTGTGCCTGGTACCTAGTAGGTGCTCAACAAATACATTTTGAAAGGATGAATAACTCTGGATAGTTTTTCGAAAAACACATCATCTTTCCTCTCCTGGAATGTCTGTCCTGCCTGGAATACCCCTCCCTCTTCTACCCTTCCTAAGGCAAAGTCCCATTTTTATTTCATGGGCAACACAGTGTGACCTCCTCTGGGGCATTTTTCAGCACCCTCCGCCCCAGGTGTAGGTATTACTGCCTCTTCCGAGCCCTCAAAGCACTTGATGCATTTCACTTTTCTTAGGGAAATGGGCACGTGAAGTTGCAATTAGGTAGTTACATATTTTTGTCCTCCAAAAAGGTTTTTTCGATTAGACACCCCATTTGTTCATTTCTTTGTCCCTAGCTTCTACTAAAACTATTACCAGTCATTCTAGCATGGTGACTAAATGCTGCCTCTGGAGCCAGAAAACCTTGGTTTGAACTCCAGCTCTGCTATTTGCCAACCACGCAGACCTGGCCAATTACTCACTTCATGCTTTTGTTTTCTTTTTTTTGTAAAATGGTAATATTAACAGTATTTGTCTCCTAGGAGTTGTGAGGGCTTTAATGAATTAATACGTGTAAAGCACTTAGAACTCTGCTTTTTGAAAATTAAGCACTCAATAGTCACTTTTATTTTTTTAGAGTGGTACTTATAATTAGTATCTTTTTTAAAATTTATTTTTGTCAGCGTTGGGTCTTCATTGCTGCACACAGGCTTTCTCTAGTTGCAGCGAGCGGGAGCTACTCTTTGTTGTGGTGGGCAGGCTTCTCATTGCAGTGGCTTCTCTTGTTGCAGAGCACAGGATCTAGGTGCGCGGGCTTCCGTAGTTATGGCATGCGGGCTCTAGAGCGCAGGCTCAGTAGTTGTGGCACACGGGCTTAGTTGCTCAGCGGCATGTGGGATCTTCCTGGACCAGGGCTTGAACCCATGTCGCCTGTGTTGGCAGGTGGATTCTTAACCATTGCGCCACCAGGGAAGTGTCCCTAGTATCCGTTTTTAATTTCTTTTTAACAATGTACTTGTCTTTTGGTTGTTTCCTATTCAAGTAATCTTTTACCAGCAGTAACCTTTGATTTTTGTTTGGGAACTCATCTCACCCTAAATCCTAAATCTCAGTCTCTGTAGTTTTTCTCAGAGCTACATTCTCTCCTCCCTTCCCCAATGCAGTGGACTTGTGAATCAGGTCTGGCCAGTCATTTCCCTGGTTCCATGATTGGGTCAGAGATGGATACCTGACCTCATCACAGAGAGGAAAGTAGCGTGAAGCTTTTGTTGGGATTCCTGGGATGGAGGAGATTGCCCTCTCCACACTGCATTGAATCTGGAAAGATCTGAGTCGCTACTCCAGCTTTCTCATCTCCAGAAGGGTAGGGATTATCTGAAAGCATCAAGAAGAAGAAGAGCTGGACCAAGAGACAGAGAGGGGAAAGCTGGATCTTTGATGACATTGTTTGAGCCCCAATCAATCTAGGCCAGGAGCCAGCAGCACTCTTGGACATTTCCTTTTATGAACCCTGTTCCCATGCTGATGGCTGCATAACAATTGCTCCTCAATTTAGTGGCTTGGACAATGGCAAACTGCATTTTCCTCATGAATCTTCAATTTGGGGAGGGTTCAGCAGAGATATCTCAGATCTCTTCCATTAGGTGTCAAAGGTGGTGGCCTGTGTGGGCTGGGACCATCTGAGGGCTTCGTGGTTGATGCTGGCAGTCAGCAAGGGGATGGGGAATCAGCTCCTCTCTTTATGGGTCTCCTCCTGTGGATTTTCCTCATGAGCTAGTCTGGGCTTCCTCCCATCATGGTGGCAGCTTTTCCCCGAATGAGCATCCCACTCTCACCCCCAATAAAAGAGAGAAGGAGGCAAAAACTGCATCCTTTTAATGGAAAGTCACTCGGCACTGATTCTGCCATTTTGATTGGTTGGAGCACTCACAAACCAACTTAGGTTCAAGAGGAGGGGAAGGGCAATATTCTGGAAGAGCATGTGGGACTGGAAATATATAGCTGTGGCCATTTCTGGAAAATGTTATGTGTCACAGACCTTTCTGATAAAGTTTGTTGTTTTCCCCTTTAATCAAGCCACAACTTTTATCATCTTTTGTTCTGCTCCAAATTTGTTTAGGAAGAAAAAAATCTTGGATTGTAGGGAAACCTAACAACAGTGGCATCTGAATAGATTTATTCAACTAATTAGCTTTGCCAGTCAAGGCAGGCTCACTCTGTAAGCCTTAAGCAACATGGCCCCCGAGATATATTTGTGCAAGCATTCTTAGCCTCTCAAGACACTTTCATACCTATGAAATATCTTGGCCCATCCAATAAGGGGGGGCAGGTATTGTTAATTTTGACTTACCTGACTCCATTTAACAATTAGCAGGGCTTGATAGCTAGAGAGAAAATCATAGTACTATGTAATAGACTGTAATGAGTTTAAGAGAAGTCCTAAGTAAAATTGCTATAGGCTCATATACATTTGGGGAAAGTTGGGATGAAACAAAACAAAACAAGGGTTTCTTTTTAATTTTCAGACTAGGGCTTTCAAAGTCCTTAATGTGTCATTCACCACTGTAGACTGTAGAGCACAGACTATTCTGAGCTAATTGGACCCTGGAACATTTTCTTCTAAGACCCTCTTGCTCAATTCTGGTGCTCCTAGGAACACAGTTTGAGAAATGATGGCATTCCTAAGGTCTTGGAGGCAACTATAAACTTTTTGTATTATTTTTCCTACTTGCTTTTTTTAAAAAATGCTTTTTTTATGTTATTATTTTCTCCAGCCTATTAAATTTCATAGTTTTCATATAAACACTCCACAAATGGTGTCCATATGAGAATGACATCTTCTGATTTATTTGGGGGAGTAACTGCTATCTTCCTGGGTGGGATAATGTCTTTCATCTGTAGAATGTGAGACTCTATGGTACGTGGTAACATTGACATGCCACTGAGCAAGATAAGTCTTTCTGCCACCAAGAGAAGTGCCTTTTCCCAGTTCGGAGGGGCTCTAATTCTTTTTGACAGTCTCATGGGTGCGCTGTGTCTGGTATATATTTCCTGGCTCTGGAAACTGGATCTAATCCTTCAAACCAGGACTTCCTTTTAAAGGCAACCCTATGAGCCAACAAACAAATAGTGGATGTTCACTTTTCTTTCATAACAGTGTTGCTCTGCTAATATTCATCTGTTGTGTTTCTTTAGTTATCGTTTGCTTGGCACTTGGCCCGTTTGTGATTGGTTCTTCTAAGCAGAAAGGGGAGTAGAACAATCCTAGAAATGTTGGCTTCCTCTCAACTTCTTTCATTTCACAATGAAGTTCCCTGGTACTTGCTGCCCCATGAGCGTTCTTATCAGGCAACTCCTGTATGGTTTCACGTGGTATTTGGTACCTATTGTCAAATATTTACAGGCTTCCAGCACTCAATGTGTGACATGGAACAGATCCCCCATTGGATTGAGCATCTACCCAGCAATTTAGAGTTCTTCTGTTATGGGTTTCTGATGGAGAGAATATCACAAACAGCAGGAAGAAATCTTATCCACCAGATGCCACAGAAGTGTTACTCTGTTCCAGATCTCTCTCTCTTTAAGAGAAAATTCAGCCCCGTAATACAGAGGTCGTTAGAAAAGAGATTGTGATTCTTATTTAGATCTTGTAGGCGATGATAAGAGAAAAGGGCAAGGAAATAGACAACGGGCAGAGAGAGAGGGCTGATATTTGAGCCCAGCATCGCTCAAAGTATTTTCCAATTAATATCCGTTCTGCAGAATTGTCATCAGTGGAAAAAGAGAGAGATTGTTTAGTCAGATGAATTTAGGAAAACTGCCATTAAGAACAGTTTTTAGTGTAGGACTCAGGGAAGCCCTTAATACATTAATGTGTTTATGCATCTCCACAAGGAGGTAGTCCAAAAGGACAATGCTCTAGACATTTCACAGGAATTAATTTCTTTTAATCCTCACAATTCCATGAAATAGGTAATATCATTACCCTCATTTTACAAATGCGAAAGGCGAGGCGCAAAGTTAAGACATTTCTTGCCCAGAGTCACTCAACAAACAGGTAGTGGAATTAGAAATTGAACCCAGGTCATCTGACTCCAGAGCTATTGCCCTGACCCACCATACCATACAGATTTGATAAATATTGAGGAAAGTGTGAATGTACCATGGGAGTTATTTCAGGGAAATGAAAGGTCATTGCCTTTCATGTGGTTTTACAGCATGTTTCAAGGAGAGAATCTGATGGAAAGATATTTGTGCCTTTTCATGTGATCATCATACTCCTGATTCTTTCTAATGGCACCAGCTTCTCCCACTCGCATCATGTCCTTAAGCGTGCAGTGAATGGTCTATGTGAATCATGGCATTGTATTTGGTGGCTCCTTCTTGACCTTGGAAAACTAACATTCAGGCTTTCCTCTTGCTTAAGATGTTCTTAAATTACACCAAAATTTCATATGTCTTTTAAAAGCTAACAGAATTTATTTGTTAAAGCAGCCTTAGGTTTGCAGAAAAATTAAGCAAAAAGTACTTACAACTCCCACACACCCCCTTCTCCCCACTCCCATAACCAGTTTTTCCCATCATTAACATCTTGCATTGCTGTCGTACATTTGTTAGAATTGATGAACTGATATTGATATATTATTATTAATTAAAGGCCATACTTTACATTAGGGTTCACTTTTTGTGTTCTGTGGGTTTTGACAAATATGTAATGTCGTGCATCCAATTCCATGTGCTATTACAGTATCACGCAGAAGAGTTTCACTGCCCTAAAAATCTCCTGTGCTCAAATGATTAACCCCTCTCTCTCCCTAGATCCAAACCCCTGGCAACTGCCTTTTCCAGAACGTCATATAATTGGAATCTATAGTATGTAGCCTTTGCAGATTGTTGTCTTTCACTTAGCAATGTAAATTTAAGATTCCTTCCAGTCTTTCTCAGCATGATAGTTCTTTTTTATTATTATTACTGAATAATATTTCATTATATGGGCGTACCACAGTTCGTTGATCCATTCACCTTTTGAAGGACATCTTGGTGCTTCCAAGTTTTGTCAATTATTAGTATAGCTGCTATAAGCACCCATGGCCAGGATTTTCTGCAGATGTACCTTTTCAACTCATTTGGATAAATAACTAGGAATGTGATTACTGGATCACACAGGAAGAGCATATTTAGCTTTCTAAGAAACTGCCGGACTACCTTCCAAAGTGACTGCACTGTTTTGCATATCCAGCAGCAATGAATGAGAGTTCCTGTTGCTCCACATCCTTGCCAGTATTTGATGTTGTCAGAGTTTCAGATTTTAACTCTTCTAATAGGTGTGTAGTAACATCTCATTGTTTTAATATGCAAGGCATATGATGTTGAACATGACATATGATGTTGAACATCTTTCACGTGCTTATTTGCCATCTGCGTATTTTCTGTGCTGAGATCTGTTCAGATCTTTTACCCATTTTTAAATCGGGCTGCTTTCTTCTTGAGTTTTAAGAGATTTTTGTATATTTTGGATACAAGTCCTTTATCAGATATGTGTTTTGAAAATATTTTCTCCCAGTCTGTGGCTTGCCTTTTCATTCTCTTAATAGTTTCCCTCATAGAGGAGATTTTTAAAAATTGTAATGAAGTCTGACTTATCAGTTTTTCTTTCATGGATCATGGTTTTGCTGTTTGTAAAAAGTCATTGACAAACCCAAGGTTTGTTGATTGTGTTAGTTTCATGTGTACAGCTGTAATGATATTTTGTTGTGGCTTAAATTTGCATTTCCTTTGTGAATAAAGATGTTGAGCACCTTTTTTGTGTACTCAGCCACTTGTATATCTCCCTTTTTCAAGTTACTGTTCAAATCATTTTTTAATTTTGAATTGGGTTGTTTATATTTTGAGTTGTATAAGTTCTTTACACATTTTGGATGCACATTCTTTGTCATATATATATTTTGTAAATATTTTCTCATCTGTGATTTGCCTGTTTTCTTAATGTTGTATTCTGACAAGCGGTGTTATGAATTTGGTGAAATCTAAAAAGTAAAGTCATTGACAACCCATGGTCACCTAGATTTCTCCTATATTATCTTATAGGAGTCTTATATTTTTGTATTCTACATTTAGGTCTGTGATATGTTTTGAGTTAATTATTGTGAAAGATGTAACATCTGTGTCTAGATTAATCTTTTTTTCTGTGTGAATATCCATTTGTTCCAGCACCACTTGTTTAAAAAGCCTACTTTTTGCATTGAATTGCCTTTGCTTCTTTGTCAATGATCAGTTGACTATATTTGTGTGGATCTATTCCTGGGCTCTCAACTCTGCTGCATTGATCTGCCCATTATTTCACCAACACCACACTGTTTGATAATTGCAGCCTTATAGCAAGGCTTGAAATTGGGTGGTATGAGTGTTCCAAATATCTTCTTCTTCTTCAACATTGTGTAGGCTATTCTGGTCTATTGCCTTTCCATATCAATTTTAGAAACAGTTTGTAGATATCCACAAAATAACTTGTGGAGATTATGATTGGGATTGCTTTGAATCTAATATCAAGTTGGCAGCTCTACAATATTGAGACTTCTTATCCATGAACATAGAATATCTCTCCATTCATATTTAGATTTTTTATGATTTCTTTCATCAATGTTTTATAATTTTTCTCACATATTTTTATGTTTATTATTTCTGTGTGTGTGTTCACGTGTGTGTGTGTGTGTATGTAGTATATGTTTTGTTAGATTTATACCTAAGTATTTCTTTTTTTGGTGCCAATGTAAATGATACTGTGTTTATAAATTAAAATTTCAATTCCAATTGTTCATTGTTGGTATATGGGAAAGCAATTGACTTTTAATATTAACCTTGTATTTTGTAACCTTGCTATAATTACTTGTTAGTTCCAGGAGTTTTTTTGGTAAATTCTTTGCAATTTTCTACATAAACCATAATGTCAGCTGCAAGCAAAGTATTATTTCTTCCTTCCCAATTGTATACCTTTTATTTCCTTTCCTTGTCTCATTGCATTAGCTAGGAATTCCAGAATAATGTTGCATAGGATTGGGTAGAGGAGACATCCTTACCTTGTTTCTGATATTATGAGGAAAGCTTCTAGCTTCTCACCATTAAATATGATATTAGCTGTAGGTTTTCTGTGATGTGTAGTTGTGGAAGTTCCCTTCCATTCCTATTTAGCTGAGAGGTTTTATCATGAATGGGTGTTGAATTTTGTCAAACACTTTTTCTACATCTATTGATAAGATCGTCTAATTTTTCTTCTTTAGCCTGTCGATGTGATGGATTACAGTAATTGATTTTTGAACATTGAAGTAGCCTTGCTTAACTGGGATAAATCTCACTTGGTTGTGCTGTATAGTTCTTTTTATACATTATTGGGTTTAATTTGCTAATATTTGGCGACGTTTTTTGCGTCTATGTTTTATGAGATTTTATTTTTCTGTAGTTTTTGTTCTTTTATAATGTCTTTGCCTGGTTTTGGCATTAGGATGATGCTGTTCTCATGAAAAGCAATAGGAAACTTTCCCTCTAATTTTATATTTCTGGATAAGATTGTAGATAAATGGCACAGATTCTTCCGTAAGGGTTTGGTAGAATTCACCCAGTGAAACCGTTTGGGCTTCACCAGTGAAATCATTTTGGCATCACTAGTGAAGCCATTTGGGCCAGCTGCTTTCTGTTTTAGAAGGTTATTTATTTATTTATTTATTTATTTATTTATACCACAACCACCCATTTCACCCACCCCTGCCTCTGGCAACCACTAATCTGTTCTTTCTATCTATGAGTGCAGTTTTTTGTTTTTGTTTTTTAGATTCCACATGTAAGTGAGATCATACAGTATTTGCCTTTCTCTTTCTTACTAATTTTACTTAGCATAATGCCCTCAAAGTCCATCAGCATTGTTGTAAATGGCAGACTATCCTTTTTTATGGCAAAAAATATATATACCTATGAATATATATCACATTTCCTTTATACATTCGTATACATGCATTTCCTTTATGCACTTATATATAATATATATGTGAACATTTATCACATTTCCATTAAGCATTCAGCTGTGTATGAACCCTTGGTTTGCTTAGCTTGTTTCCATGTCTTGGCTATTGTAAATAATGCTGCAATAAACATAAGGTGCCAATATCTTTTTGAGACAGTGATTTCATTTCCTTCAGACAAATACCCAGAAGTGGAATACCCAGAACTACCATACTAGATTGTATGGTAGTTCTATTTTTAATTTTTTGAGGAAACTCCATACTGTTTTCCATAGTGGCTACACCAATTTACCTTCCCACCAACAGTACACAAGGGTTTCTTTTTCTCCATATCCTTGCCAACACTTGTTATTTCTTCTCCTTTGGATAATAGCCATTCTTACTGATTTGAGGTGATATCTCTTTGTGTTTTTAATTCACATTTCCCATTATTCATTGTTTTAATTTCTTTAGTAGATATAAGCCTATTCAGGTTACTTATTTCCCTTGGTGTGAGTTTTGGTAACTTGTATAATTCAAGGAATTGGTACATTTCATCTTAATAATCAAATCTGTGGGCATAGAGGTGTTAATAATATTCTTTTATTATCCTCTTAACGTCCATAGGGTTAGTAGTGATGGCTCCTCTTTTGTTTCTAATATGAATAATTTGGGTCTCCTCTCCTTTCTTCTTGGTTAGTGTGACTAAATGTTCGTCAATTTTACTGACACAATGAACCAGCTTTTGTTTTCATTAACTTTGTCTACTGATTTCCTTATTTCAATTTCATTGATTTCTGTTCTTTTATTTTTTCTTCTCAACTTATTTGGATCTAATTTGCTCTTCTTTTTCTAGTTTCCTAAGGTGGAAGCTTTGGTTATTGATTTGGATCTTTCTTCCTTTCTAACATGTCCATTCAATGCTATAAGTTTCCCTCCAAGCACTGCTTTTGCTGCATCCCACACATTTTGATAAGTTGCATTTTCATTTTCATTTGGTTCAAGATATTTTAAAATTTCAATTGACACTTCTCTTTGGTCCATGTGTTATTTAGAAGTATGTTATTCAGTTTTCAAGTACTCAGAGATTTTCCAGCACTATGTTATTGATTTCTAGTTTTATTCCATTGTGGTCTGAGAGACTATTTTCTATGATTTCTATTCTTTTAAATATGTGAAGCTATGCTTTATGGCCCAGAATGTGGTTTGTCTTGGTAAATGTTCCATGTGGGCTTTAGAAAAATATGTTCTGCCATTGTTGAATGAAATATTCTATAAATGTCAACTAGATTCAGTTGATTGATGGTGCTGTTATGTTCAGCTGTATCCATATAGAGGGGACCATTAGATCTGTCGATTACTGTTAGAGGGTCGTTGAAATCTCCAACTATAGTAGTGAATTTGTCTAGTTCTCCTTGTAGGTCTGTTAGGTTTTGTCACATGCATTTTGACACTCTACTGTTAAACACATACACATTAAGGATTTTTATGTCTTCTTAGAGAACTGACCCCTTTATCATTATGTAATACCCCTATTTATCCCTGATAATTTTCCTTGATCTGAAGTCTGCTTTGTCTAAAATTAATATAGCTACTCCAACTTTGATTAGCTTTAGCATAGTATGTCTTTCTCCATCCCTTTACCATCAATATATCAATATCTTCCTATTTAAAATGGGTCTCTTGTAGACAATGTATAGTTGGTACTTGTTGCTTTTTGTTGTTGTTGCTGTTATCTCCTCTCACAGTGTATCTTTTAATTGGTATATTTAGACCATTCACATTTAAAGTGACTGTTGATATCATTGGCTTAATATCCACTGTATTTGTATCTATTTTCAATCCAGTACTCTTATACTTTGTTTCTTTTCTTCCACTCTTTTTCTATATTCTGTGGTTTTAATTGAACAGTTTACATGATTCCATTTTCTCTCCTCTCTTAACAAATCAATTATAATTTTTTTGTTAATTAGTGGTTTCACTATAGTTTTCAGTATAAATTCACAACTTATCCAAGTCCACTTTCAAATAACTTTACTACTTCATGGTTAGTGCAGGTATTTTATAACAGAGTTTTCCCATTTCCTCCCTTACATTCCTTATAATATTGTTGTCTTTCATTTCACTTATCTAAATGACAGTCACTGAAAACGTTGTTGCTGTTATTATTCTGAACAAGTTGCCGTCTGTTAGACCAATTAAAAATAAGAGAAACTAATTTTACTCTCATTTATTCATTCTCTAGCACTTTTTCCCATCTATTATTTGCTTGTTTGTTTATTCATTTTTATTACAGTTGATTTACAGTATTTTATTAGTTTTGATATATAACACTTTAAATATTTTACTCCACTCTTTTCTTGCTTGCATGATTTCTGTAATTTGTTATCTTATTCCTCTATATGTAAAGTCCCCCCACCCTCTGGCTCCTTGCAAGATTTTCCCCTTTTAAAAAATTTTCTGAAGTTTGAATATAATATGCCTAGGGGTAGGTTTCTTAGTGTATACTGTTTTTCACAGTCTCTAAGTTTTCTGGACCTGAAGTTTGTTGTCTGTCATTAATTTTGGAAATTTCTCAGCCATTATTACTTCAAATATTTCTTTGGCTTCTTTTCTACTCACTTTTCCCTCTGGTATTCCCATTGTGCACATGTTACATCTTCTGTAATTGTCCCACAGTACTTTTATATTCTGTTCTTTTTAACTTTCTTTCATTTTTCTCTCTACCTTCAGTTTGGGAAATTTCTGTGGATATATCTTCAAGGTCACTGATTCTTCTCTCAGCTGTGCCCAGTCTACAGATGAGCCCTTCCAAGACATTCTTAATTTTTGTTACAGTGTTTTTGAATTCTCACATTTCCTTTTGATTCTTTCCTATGGTTTCCATCTTTCTGTTTATATTACCCATTTGCTCTGTAGTCCACCTATTCCATTAGAACCTTAGCATATTAATCAAAGGCATTTTAAATTTCTAGTCAAAGGTATTTCAGAAATTTCTAATGTCTGCCATAGGTGAGCCTGGCTCCAGTGCCTGCTTTGCCTCTTAAAATTGTGCTTTTGCCTCTTAGCATGCCTTGTAATATTTTGTTTAAAATTAGATGTGATGTATTGGGTTAAAGAGACTGAGGTAGATATGCCTGTACTGTGAGTTTATCTGGCTAGAATTTAGGCTGCATTTGCTGCTTGCTGTGGCTCTAGGTATCAGAGGCTAATTTTTCCTCTCTTATTTTTGTTTTTGCCTCCCCTGGTCTCTCTGGGTTTCCCTAGAGGCTTCTTAAATAAACTCCAAGCCTTGAAGGTCATTTCCCTGTAAAGCACTGCTAACAATACAGGAGTCTGATAGATGTGGTGGAAAATGTGGGAGCAGTGGAAGCATCCTATAGGCCTGTAATTAGTTCTCATTGTTTTAGACTGTGATCTGAACTGTGACATTCAGAAGAGCTTCTCAGCTTTTTTCTCCCTTAGGTGAGACAGGAAGTCTAGAGTGTGATGTACATGGACGTTTCCCTTCTCCTCGATGAAGTCTAGAAGGGCCTAGAGTTGGGTATTTTCCTTCCTCCAGGTCAGTTAGTCTCCGGTAAACCCCAAGTCATTAGGCTCTGATAAAACGTTTCTTTTCTTATACAAATTTATTTATTTATTTAGCTGTATAACTGACATACAATATTACGTTAGTTTCAGGTGTACAACAATGATTTACTATTTGTGTATATTGTGAAATGATCACCACATTAAGTCTAGTTAACATCCGTCACCATACAGAGTGGTTTCTATGTACCACCATTCATAGTGGTACATAAAAGGGTTTCTTTTGAGGGAAGTCCTTTATTAAGCAGGATGGAATATTCTAGAAGTATTTCAAAATGGTTATTTCCTTACTTCTCTTGCCCTCCTCCCCACCAGAAACACAAGGATGTGTCTCCAGCATACATCCTGAGAACCTAGTGGAGCTCCTGGAGGTGAAAGCTCACAAAAGTGCATGGTCCGTCCCCCCTACCTCTCCTCAAGACTTTGTCTCTCAGATTAGTCCACGTGGAGCTTCTGGAAATTTTTCAGTTACACTTTAAGTGTTCCTACCAGAACTGGCTTCAGTGGCAGCCTCTGTTCCTGGTCTTCAGCTCCAAGTATCCACCTCTGTATCCACCTCTCTCTCTAGCTTTCAGGGCAGGGATTTATCCTATACGTCAATTCTCTGATGACCCAAGAAGAATTGTTGATTTTCACTCTAGTAGCTTTTTTATTGTTGTGAGGTTGAAAGTGACAACTTCCAAGTTCTTTACGTGTCATACCAGAAACTAGAAGTCAATTTCATGTGCTTTTGAGGAGAAACACTTCCCACACTCCATCTGCTGTCTCTTTGGATTATTTTTCCTGCTTCTGCACCTTCTCTTCTACTAGAAATTCTCTTCCCACCTGTAAATAATGATAAACATTTTACTGCTCATTTGTTCCTCCACCAATGCACAGTGGATTCTCTTCACAGAAAACATTTGTAGTACTTATTCCCTATACCATCCATCTGACCCAAACTTTTGTTTTCCTTTGACTTTTTCTGATCATTTTGTGACCCGATCTTTCCAGAGAGACATGTAAAAGGCTTAAGGTGAACTAAAACAACCTGAGAGTTGATATAATTCCTTTCTCCCTAAGGGTCTCCTGAGACCTTGCAGGGTGAATTCAGAGACAAGAGAATTCATGAATTCTGACCATAAAGGGCATGTCCTCCCTACCTCTCAATCTCAAGCTTCCAGCCACCCATAGGGTGACTTTGTAAGAATAAGAAAAAGGCAATCTTCCCTTAAGAACTCTACTTCTAGCTCTCATTCATTAGCATAGTAATTTTGTGAGAGCAAGTTACTTTACTACCACCTGAAAGGATATGTTGTAATACAGGCACATCTAAGATGCTTACCCTGTGAATGGAGCCCTCTTGGATATGCATGCACAATCTGTACATCCAAACTGGGAGGCCCTGCCTCTGATTGCTTAAGACATTTAAAAGGGATTCTCAGTCAGAACCATAAAAAAGCAGACCTCTGAATCCCTCTTATTAAATTTAAAAGCTAACATTTTATTTCTTTAAATGTTCTCTTTTTATGCTCAGTTAAATCTCTTCTCTGTTCATTTCACTATTATCTGTTCTTCAAAACCCAGCCTGAGTCCTACCTTCTCTAAGACAATTTCAGTAACTGCTGCAAACCTCACTGATCTCCCACATCTCTTAAAATCTACACCACTGATCTGCCTCATAGAATCCGTTATATATTGCCATGTCTTGTTCACTGTTATCTCTGAAATGTTAACTTTTCCACCTTAGGAGGTTGGGATGCCCTGAGCACAGAAACAACACTTTTACATTGTTTTATGTCCCCCATTGCCTTTATCTGGGGGCACTGAGTGGTCTTTTTGTAAACACATACTGGTTAGATGATAGTATCATTAGAAGACAAATGAACTGTAGGTTCTCCTAAACTTTTGTTGCCTCAGCCTTTGATGGTTGACTCCCTGGGTCTCAGCTATAATTAATCCTCTCCATTTTTTATAACTTTACACCTGGATAAAGACATAAGACAAATCTGAACAAAGAACAATACCCTAGATTGAGAGTGTGAATGAAATAATCATAAAAATGTAAAAATGAGCAAAAGGGGGTTCATACACATTTTTAGTGAATTTTGGTGGTTTTCTTTTTTGTCTGTTTATTTTTTATTGGACCGTAAATGATTTACACTGTTTCTGCTATAGAGTTCTGTCCACTTTTTTAGACTTTTCCTATATAGGTTATTACAGAGTATTGAGTAGAGTTCCCTGTGCTATATAGTAGGTCCTTATTAGTTATCTATTTTATATATACTGGTGTGTATATGTCAATCCCAATTTATCCCTCCCCCCAACCCTTCCCCCACTGGTAACCATAAGTTTGTTTTCTACATCTGTGACTCCATTTCTGTTTTGTAAATAAGTTCATGTGTATCTTTTTTTTTAGATTCCACATGTATGTGGTATCACATGATATTTGTTTTTCTCTGTCTGACTTACTTCACTCAGTATGAAAATCACTAAGTCCATCCATGTTTCTGCAGATGGCATTATTTTGTTCTTTTTTATGGCTAATATTCCATTGTATATATGCACCACATCTTCTTTACCCATTCTACCATCAATGGACATTTAGGTTGCTTCCACGTCCTGGCTATTGTAAATAGTGTTGCAGTGAACATTGGGGTACAGGTATCTTTTCAAATTTTGGTTTTATCCAGATATATGCCCAGGATTGGAATTGCTAGATCATATGGTAACTCTGTTTTTAGTTTTTAAGAAGCCTCCATACTGTTCTCCATAGTGGCTATACCAATTTACATTCCCACCAACAGTATAGGAGGGTTCCCTTTTCTCCACACCTTCTCCAGCATTTATTGTTTGTAGATTTATTGATGATGGCCATTCTGACTGTTGTGAAGTGATACCTCCTTGTACATTTTATTTGCATTTCTCTAATAATTAGTGATGCTGAGTATCTTTTCATGTGCCTCTTGGCCATCTGTATGTCTTCTTTGGAGTAATGTCTATCTAGATTTCCTGCACATTTTTTGATAGGTTTTTGGGTTTTTTTGATATTGAGTTGCATAAGCTGCTTGTATATTTTGGAGATTAATCCCTAGTCAGTTGCTTCATTTGCAATGTTTTCTCCATTCTGTGGGTTGTCTTTTGGTTTTGTTTACGGTTTCTTTTGCTGTGCCATACCTTTTACCTTTCATTAGTCCTATTTTTTTATTTTTGCTTTTATTTTCATTACTCTAGGAGGTGAATCAAAAAAGATCTTGCTGCAATTTATGTCAAAGAGTGTTCTGCTTATATTTTCCTCTAAGAGTTTTATAGTATCCAGCCTTACATTTAGGTCTTTAATCCATTTTGAGTTAATTTTTGTGTATGGTTTTAGGGAAGTGTTCCAATTTCATTAATTTACATGTACCTGTCCAGTTTTCCCAGCATCACTTATTGAAGAGACTGTCTTTTCTCCATTGTATATTCTTGACTCCTTTGTCATAGATTAGTTGACCATAGGTGCATAGGTGCGTCTCTGGACTTTCTATCCTGTTCCATTGATCTCTGTTTCTGTTTTTGTGCCAGTACCATAATGTTTTGCTCACTGTAGCTTTGAAGTATAGTCTGAAGTCAGGGAGCCTGATTCCTGCAGCTCCATTTTTCTTAAGATTGCTTTGGCTATTTGGGGTCTTTTGGGTTTCCATACAAATTGTAAAATTTTTTGTTCTAGTTCTGTGAAAAATGTCATTGGTAATTTGATGGGGATTGCATTGAATCTGTAGATTGCTTTGGATAGTATAGTCATTTTGACAATATTGATTCTTCCAATTCAAGTACATAGTGTATCTCTCCATCTGTTTGTGTCATCTTTGATTTTTTCATCAGTATCTTATAGTTTTCTGAATACAGGTCTTTCACCTCCTCATGTAGATTTATTCCAAGGTATACGATTCTTTTTGATGCAATGGTAAATGGGATTGTTTCCTTAATTTCTCTTTCTGATCTTTTGTTGTTAGTGTTTAGGAATGCACAAGATGTCTGTGTATTAATTTTGTATCCTGCAGCTTTATCAAATTCATTGATGAGCTCCAGCAGTTTTCTGGTAGCATCTTTAGGATTCTTTATGTATAGTATCATGTCATCTGCAAACAGTGACATTTTTACTTCTTCTTTTCCAATTTGGATTCCTTTTATTTCTTTTTCTTCTCTGATTGCCGTGGCTAGGACTTCCAAAACTATGTTGAATAAAAGTGGCAAGCGTGGACATCTTGTCTTGTTCCTGATCTTAGAGGAAATGCTTTCAGTTTTTCACTGTTGAGAACGATGTTTGCTGTGGGTTTTTCATATATGGCCTTTATTATGTTGAGGTAGGTTCCCTTAATGTGCACTTTCTGGAGAATTTTTATCATAAATGGGTATTGAGTTTCATCAAAAGCTTTTTCTGCATCTATTGAGATGATCATATGATTTTTATTCTTCAGTTTGTTTATGTGGTGTATCACATTGACTCATATATATTGAAGAATCCTTGCATCCCTGGGATAAATCCCACTTGATAAGGTGTATGATCCTTTTAATATGTTGTTGGATTTGGTTTGCTAGTATATTGTTGAGGATTTTTGCATCTAAGTTCATCAGTGATATTGGCCTGTAATTTTCTTTTTGTGTGGTATCTTTGTCTGCTGTTGGTATCAGGGTGACGGTGGCCTCATAGAATGAGCTTGGGAGTGTTCCTTCCAATGTAGATTTTTGGAATAGTTTCAGAAGGGTAAATGTTTGATAGAATTCACCTGTGAAGCAATCTGGTCCTGGACTTTTGTTTGTTGGAAGTTTTCAAATCATAGTTTCAATTTTAATACTTGTGATTGGTCTGTTTGTATTTGCTGTTTCTTTCTGGTTCAGTCTTGGAAGGTTGTACCTTTCAAAGAATTTCTCAATTTCTTCTAGATTGTCCATTTTGTTGGCATATAGTTGCTTGTAGTAGTCTCTTATGATCCTTTGTGTTTCTGTGGTGTTTATTGTAACTTCTTTTTCATTTCTAATATTATTTATTTGATGAGTCCCTGTCCCTTTTTTTCTTGATGAGTCTGGCTAAAGGTTTATCAGTTTTGGTTATCTTTTCAAAGAACCAGCTTTTAGTTTTAGTTTCATTGATCTTTTCTGTTGTTTTCTTCATCTCTATACTATTTATTTCTGCTCTGATCTTTATGATTTCTTTCCATCTACTCACTTTGGGTTTTGTTTGTTCTTCTTTCTCTAGTTGCTTTAGATGTAACATCAGGTTATTTGTTTGAGATTTTTCTTGCTTCATGAGTTATTAATATTGTATTGCTCTAAACTTCCCTCTTAGAACTGCTTTTGGTTCGTCCCATAGATTTTGGATCATCGTGTTTTCATTGTCATTTGTCTCTAGGTATTCTTTGATTTCTTCAGTGATCTGTTGGTTGTTTAGTAGCATATTGTTTAGCCTCCACATGGTTGTGTTTTTTACAGTTTTTTTCCTGTAGTTGATTTCAAATCTCATAGCGTTGTGGTTGGAGAAAAGGCTTCATATGATTTCAGTTTTCTTAAATGTACTGAGGCTTGATTTGTGGCCTGAGATGTGATCTGTCCTGGAGACTGTTCCGTGTGCACTTGAGAAGGAAGTGTATTGTGCTGCTTTTGCATGGAATGTCCTGTAAATATCAGTTAAGTTCATCTGGTCTAACGTGTCACTTAAGGCTTGTGCAACACAGAAAACAATGAGAGAAATCTCATACAAAGGTCTTAGAAAACTAGGCAGAGGGCAGCTTAGGAAGTAGATATCAGCAAATAATAGCTAGAAGTCAGTGGAAGCAATTTAAAGATACCTCGGAGGAGCACAAGCTGGACAGAAGCATACAGGCGAGTTTGTAACATGGAGTTGGACAGCATTTATAGCAATGCATCCCCAACACCAGTACTCTGAGCGCATGATGATATTCAATGGACTTTGCTTTCATTGTGGTCTCTTATCTTCGCTGTCTATTATAGTAGTCACTAGCCATATGTGGGTATTTATATTTAAATTGTTTCAAATTAAATAAATTAATTAAATTTTTAAAAAATTCAGTTTCTCATTTGCACTATTCACATTTCAAGTACCCAATAACAACATGTGGCTGATAGCTACCATATTACAGAATACAGAATAGACTGTTTTCAGCATTGCTGAACATTCTGATAGGTAGCATTGGATTAACTATCACTTCCATCATTTCAGTTAATTTTCCCAAGAAACATATGTGCTCAGACATCACACTTTTCTTTTGTTTGCTGACCAGTTTAAAATAATGAGAAAAAGAGAGTAGAATTATTCTGTTCGTGATAGATCCAATATAGAATCTCCAGTGAGGGGCTTAAGCTCAAACCTGGAATTCAGTTTAAAATGTTGATTATCTATCCATCGCTACACTTATCCCCCTGTGTGCTCTCTTTTTCTCTTCCTCTAAGCATGTCCTGTCAAGTTGGAAAATAAGTGATTATTGGAAGCCAGTCAGGTTGAGTAACAGACACCAATTAAGTATCTATTGAAAAGAGCAAACATGATGCTGGTTAATTCTGGCTTTTGGACTCCATGACCCCCTATTGGTATTATGCAGACCTCCAGCAGGGTTTAGGATATGGTTCTCCAGTTCCTCTGTCAGACACCCACAGGGCACCCTGGATGCCCTCGACAGCATCAAGGGAAGCCTGGAGTTCCAGGACTGAATCTTCTTGTAATTGATGACAAATATTTACAGCTGCCACATCCCCAAGTTGTAATATATGTTTCTTATCGTAAAGGAAATGTCATGGCACATAGAAGATGTCCTTTTGGTTTTATAAATGTACTGGAGATGAATTGGGAGTGTTTTGAAGCATCAATTTGCAGAGAAAAAAAGGGGAATGGGATGGTAACAATCATGGCCAGACGTTATGCTAGAGACTTGACAACAAAGAGTTCCCATTTAAATATGACAAGAACCCTGCCATGTAGGAATTTTACCCACTGTTACTGATGAGGAAACTGAGGCTTAGTGAGGTTAAGCGATTTTACAACCATTTCAAATGTTGCCATTAAGTGGCAGAGGTGGGACATAAACCCATCATTGTCTGACACCAATTTTGAGTTCTCCACCTTATACTCCAGCAGTATTTGCTGTACAGATAAGAAAGCATGGCCTTTTGACTGGGACCACCTCTTCCACTTTATCAGAAGTCCACGCAGGCTCCAACTGGGAAGTCCTAAGAATTTGGGCACTGTTAAAGTTGGAAGATTTTTACTTTTGTCAGGGGTATATATGTAGGGATCTTGGCCCACATCTTGTATTTATTGAATCATTCTTCTTCCAGCAAACAGTTATTAAGAATCTATTGTGCCTCAGTTGTTGGGGATATAGAGATGAATAAATAAAGCATGAATTGTGCCTTCAAGTAGCTCAGAATATCCTATATGATATAGATACATCAATAAGCTATTACAAAGCAGGGTGACAGATGTAGTGAGAGAAGGAAACATAGGGTGCTCTGCAGTGGAATTCCAGAGGTAAGATGGTGGGAGGAGCAGACAGGAGCAGGCAGTGAGGGGATGCATTGTGGAGAAATTAAAAGTAATAACAGAAGCAACTAAAAGTGAGGCTTCTTTTTAAATATCACCACATGGTAATAAATTCTAGGCAATGTCAGCAATAAAATTCTCCTACTCCCCCAAACAATTTCTTGGTCTAACTTCTAAATAATTGCTGATGTTACTGTTGAATTTAAATAATAAATACATAAACAGGAAATTGGCACATTTTTGCTACCTTTCCTTTAGGAAACCTTTCACTCTACATGGAAGTTAATTCAGAGAACTCCCAGTTGTACCATCAACTCACCCCCCATCACACCTCCATCCCCCAACACATACCTAACTACACTCATTTGTTTCCAGAGTCAGTTCATGATGGTACAGATGAGCTCACCTCTGATATTGTTTGTCTCCAACCTCTGAAGTACTATGTATTCCTGCATTTAAACAGTAGATTCAAAATAAGCAATGAGAGCACAATGGTTGGAAGGATGAGAGGACTAGAGTTACTTCATGCTAAGTGACCACTTACTTGATTTAAAATTAAAAACTGAAACAGTACAAACCTGTAATAGTTTTATTACAGGTCAGGAGAGATTTTAATTCATACGTGAAATATTTTACAGATTTTGTGAAAACCTTTTAAATTGGCATCTGTTCTTTTAAAATTGTCAGTTGTTTTTAAACTAGTGAACACATTAGGAAAATAATGATTATTATGAATTATTATGTGATTTCAACTGAAAATAATTTCATCATTTAGAAGAGAGAGGCGTTAAAAAGATACCTGCTCTGGACATTTGATACACTAGGTCCAGCACTGGTGCTGGAGGTTCAGATAAGGAGGCTCCTGACACCTATAGGCTTGACAGAGCCCAGTGCATTTGAAGAGCTCAGGATAGTGGGAATCTAGGATAGCTGTTAGGAGGAACAAGAGCTGAGTTTGATGAGGCCAACAGGGACCAGGTAAGGAAGGCCAGAGGCTTAGAAGGTTTTGAACAGGGAGAGAAATGGTTAAATTTGTGCATTGCAAAGTCTATTGACAAGAAGTATGACATAAGCAGCAGCCTGTTTTTTTATGTCACTTCATTTCTTTTTAACTTAAAAAATGTTAACAACTTATTTTAAATTAACTTCAGGCTTACAGAAAAGTTGCAAAAAGACTTTTCAAATATCCTTTGCCCAGAATCCCCAACAATTATATCTTAGCAAGATTGATACAATACTGTAAATACACTACTATTATCTAATCTATAGACCTTATTTGAATATCACCAATTTCCCACTAATACCCTTTCTTTTGGTCTAGGATTCAACACTGCATTTAGTTATTATGCTTTTATTTAGTATTTCCTCGAATTTGGGACAGTTCCTCAATCTTGCTTGGTTTTTCATGACCTCAGCACTTTTGTGAAGCACTGACCATTTATTTTGTAGCCTAATCCTCAGTGGGAGTTTGTCTGCTGTCTCTACATGATTACATCCTGATTTAATTTTTCAGCAGAAATACTGAAAATTTGATATTATGTCCTTCTCTAAACACATATCAGGAAACACTTGTTGATTTGTGATATTACTGATAATGTTAACATCACTTTGTTAAGGGGACATATGCTAGGTTTCTTCAGTGTGCTTATTATTTTTTCCGTTTGTCATTAAGAAGTATATTGTGTGGAGATATTTTGAGACCATATAAATATCCTGTTTCTCATCATTCTTCCACCCACAAATTTTAGCATCCGCTAATCATTTTTGCCTGAAACAATTTTTGCCATGATGTTTCTCAAATGATGATTTTCTATTTCCACAATTTCTTCTGTATGCCTTAGTTGGAATTATGCTGTAATGAAAAGCTCTCTTATTTATTCATTTATATCAGCATATAAATGTACATCTATATAAGTATCAGTGTATATGAGTATAAAGCCATGAATGCTTATTTTAATTTATGGCTTATAATTGATTACTGTCATTATTTATTTTGTTCCTTAAAATTTCCCAGACTTGGCCATTGGAAGTCTCTTTATGTTAACTTCTGAGTCTTTGTAACATGTCCCCAATGTTTTCTTCTTGCTCAAGGTAACTAGAAAAAACAGAATTTGGATATATTAGGTCTCTTTTTTCTATTATTGACATTAGATCATCTGATACTGTCTTGCAGCTCTAGGCTGCTCTGTTCTGTGTCTCCCCACTTCCATTCTTTTTTTCTCCTTGTGTTTCAATTTGGGTAATTTCTCATAACCTATCTTCCAGTTCACTGATTCTTTCCTCAGCTGTGTCAATCTACTGATGAACCCATCCTGAGCGCTATTCATATCTGTTACCATGTATTTTTATTTCTAGGATTCACCTATGGGTTTTTCTTATAGTTTCTTTATATCTTCAAAAATTACCCACCTGTTTATGAATGCTGTTTGTTTATGAATGCTGTTTACCATGTTTACTGGTGCCTTTAGCATGTCAATCATATTTATGTTTAATTCCCTGTCTGATGTTTTCAACATCTGGTTTACCCTTGAGCATGATTCTGCTGATCGCTTTGTCTCTTGGCAGTGGGTACATTTTCTTGCTTTTTAGCATCTTGTCATTTTTGATTGAATGGCAGACATTGTGTATAGATCAGTTGTGGCTGAGGTAAATAGTATTTTTGCCTAGAAACAGGCATATTTCTTCTCTTGGGCCATTAGTAAGGGGGTTTAGTCAGTCTAGTTAGGACTTGAACTGAGTTTGGGTTTTATTGTTACCTATAATGTACTCTATCTTTAAATTCTTTAGCATTACTTTGTGTTTAGGTTGTTGGCTCTGGCATGGGTAGCACTTCTCAGTGCCCCTGTTCCACCTTCAACTGTCAGCCTTCCCCATGCACCTGTGCCACAGAGTGGTTTCTCTCCATGCTTTTAGCCATTCCGTACTTTAGTAACTTCTGTTTTTGCTCTGTGTTAATTTTCTTCCTTGTGCTTTCTTTTAGTTTATTTTCTTGTACTTCTTTGTATTTTTGTTGAGCTGAATATTTAAGTTTTTTACTTTGATTGTTTCATTTTTATTTATAAGAGTATTTATGGCTATGCAGTTTCTGACAGTCATTGCTTATAGATTCTGATTATCGGTGTTTTCATTACCATTAATTTTTTAAAATTCTGTATTTTCAATGTGTACTTTACATGAGGTTGTTTTCAATTACAAGTGAAAGGGCATTTTGGATTTTTTATTTTCTTAATGATAGCTAAGTGTTCATTGGTTTTTTTGCATAGTGATCAGACAGTATTAGTTATATTTCTATTTTATGAAACTTATTACTAGTTTCTTTGTAACATAATATGGGATCAATTTTATAATGACTCACAAGTAGTTTAGAAGAAAGTATATTCTCTGTTATCAGTGTGAGATGTATGTGTGTGTTATCAGTGTGGGATGTTCGTGTGTGTGTGTGTGTGTGTGTATCCTTGAAGCTCAAGGATTTTTCTTTCATCTTTGAAGTATAATAGTTTTATATCATTATCTCAGTGTTGATCATCCATGGTTAATTTCCCAATAATGTTATGGGCCCTTTCAATATGTAGATTCAAGTTTTTTGTTTGTTTCTGGAAATAGTACTGAATTACAGTTTTAAATATTAGATATGCTCGATTATTTTAGTTTTCTTGTTCTGGGCCTCCAATTATATGTATGTTATTTCTTCTTTTCCTGTTTCCCATTACTAACAGTTTTTCTCTGTCTTTCCTCCTTCTTTCTTTACCTCATTTTTGTTATTTTGGCTATTTCCTACCTTTATTCAATACTGTTTATTAAATTTTCATTTGAATCTACTTTCCCCTGAGAATCTTACAATTTACTCTTAATTTCTGAAATAATTTTGCTTGTTTTTATCCTTTTATTTTATTGAACCAAGGAAATCCTTTCTTTTTTTTGCTTTTTATGTATTTTTGTTTTTGCTTTTTGAATTCCTGATTCAAGGTGATTGTTCATATTTCCAATGTCTTGTTCATGTATATTTAATTAACTTTTCAATGTTGTCTTGCAAGTTATTTCTACTTCATGATTACTTTTTTTTTTTTTTTTTTTTTCGGTATGCGGGCCTCTCACTGTTGTGGCCTCTCCCATTGCGGAGCACAGGCTCCGGACGCGCAGGCTCAGCGGCCACAGCTCATGGGCCCAGCTGCTCCGCGGCATGTGGGATCTTCCCGGACCGGGGCACGAACCCGTGTCCCCTGCATCAGCAGGCGGACTCTCAACCACTGCGCCACCAGGGAAGCCCCATGATTACTTTTTGAGGGAGAATTTACATCAACTAAAATATGTTGAGTCTTGCTTTCTAATTCTTATTATAATTTTGAATAACTCTTGTTTTCCATTGAATTTTTTTAAAGATGATATTTAGATTTCTAATTCAATGCTGCCCTCTTCTGCCAATTCTAAAGTCCAGTTCTTTAGTTGGGGGGGGAGAGGGAGCGGGAGAGAGAGGGAGGGAGGGAGGGAGATGTGGGGAAGATGTTCCATGTCCTCTGTTTTTTTGTGGGTTTTATTTTTGCTTGTTCTCTTGCAGAACCCTAAAATATTCCAATTTGTTTCTTTTATCCTTTACTATTTAAATGTCAAGGGGGTCGTTTCCCTTTCTTTTGGCCTGTTCCTCTCTCTGAAGCCATGCCTTTCAAAAACTGCTGTTTCAAATCATGTGTGCTTTTAAGCACCTTTCTTGTCATCAATAATCAGATTTGTCAATAGACTTTTTTTTTTTTAGTATTTTCACACCTAAGGTGGACTTTCTCTTTCTGGCTGTGGTTTTGAGAAATTTTTGTCCACCTTTAGCTTTCATCTTCTCATTTTCTTATAGTTTTTTCCAAACTTGTTCATCTTAAACAGTTTTTGTTAGGAGCACGAGTGACAGATCGCTGGTATTTGATAATTGTTATTTCCCCAGTTATTTTGAAGTTTGGTAATTCTCTTTGTTCTAGTTATGCTGAGATTGTGGGGTTTGCTAGTTTTATTTGTTCTTCTTATTGTTCTCTCTTATTTTTACAGGATATATGCAAAATGTAGACCTAGGTAGCTGCTATTGTTTTCAACGCCCCAGAACTTCTCAATGTATCATTGTAGAACAACACTCCAATTTTAAAATCAAAGATTAAAAAAATATTTTAAGCTGTATAGGTAGTATACCCAAAATCATGCACTTAATCAGTAATAGAAAATGAGAACAATAGAGTGTAGCAGTGAGAGTCCAAATGATAGGATAAGATACATGTGGTTTTAAATACAGGTTTCTACTGTGTGACCATGCATGACTTATTTAACTACTCTAACCCTTCCATATCTTCATCCAACAAATAGAGATTATAGTACTTACCTCACTGTTCTCTAATGAAAATTAAATTAGATACACTTTTAAAAGTCTGTACTACATCCTCTAATATGATATGTCTCCACAGGTATAAATGGAAGCCCCTCTTGGAAAAAAAAAAAGTTCTCTTTACAACTTTTTCCCAGAGTTTTATAATATCCTATTGCCTGTCTAGCCAGAAAGAACTTTGACCAATGCAGTCTTAGCTTACTCCAAGAAAAAGTTAAGTTCATCCTAGCGTGCGAGTATTAAATGTGACCCCAGTATTTTCCACACGTCAAAAGTAATGTCTCAGAATCAGAAGGGAACGTGAGAGTCTAATCTCCCATAGCATTCCTAAACCCCTCCACAGGGTCCTCAGCAATTGGTTATTCATCTCATCTTGTGCGTCTCCAGTTGTAGACAAAATATCACTGTTTCCTAAGCAGCCTATTTTTCATTTGTTTTGTTGTTGTATCTGTGGTTACACAGATGTCTTTTTAGTTTGTTTGTTTGTTTACTGGATATCTCCCTCCCTTAAACTTCCATCCCCTGGACCCAGTCTTCTCATCTAAAAGTCACTATAATAATTCTTCTTCCCAGTGCTCTGAGGGCCTCAGAAACAGGTCTGGCTCACAGATGTTGGGAAGCCAAGTTCTCCCTTAAGCCTTTCTTCCCAGGCTGTGGAGCCTTCATTGTTTTTGGTGGCTGATTCTTCTCTATTTGTAGGAATAACTAGGCTTCTGCATGATTGTCCCTAAGGTGAGTTGTAGGATGTTTTTCCCTATTTACTAATTGTACCAGACCCCTGTCAGAAATGGTCATTTTGGATCTTTTCTAGATCCCAGCCCTTCCATACAGAAGTACATCTGTGGTGGTGATTTCTGCCACAGATGCTGAAGTACATTACCTAGTTATAGGATAGAAACACGTGCCCAGCAGGGCTCAAGATGAGTGATGAAAGCTATCATTTCTGATTTTCTCTGATGCTTTCTCTTATTCAGACTTTTTCTTGGGGGGCGGGGGGGTGGGTGGATGGATTCTCTCATTCTTACTCTCCCCATTCCTGGCAGCATTTGACTGTATATGATTGAGTAGGTCAGTAATATAAACTGATAAGTTGCATAGAAATATGACGCAACTATAAAGACAGATTTCATCAAACACGTTTAGAATGGCCCCAAGTTTTAAAAGTAGCTATAAATAGACTTGTCATGGAACCTCAATTTAGCAGCAAACATGACAACAAAATAGAACACTCTAAAAACTTGTTACCTGTATATCTACCTTACCCACCATACCTATTACAATGCCCTGATTTCAAATAAATATCTTTCACCACTTTAGGTCACAGGTCATAAAATTTTCACTTAGTCAACACAATCACCAAACCCATAAAGCATGTGACATTCCTATTTCCCCAACTCAGTCATTATCATCCACAAAATTGTAGTATTATTAGTAGCTGTGGTAATAATGATAATAGATAGCTTTTATTGAGTACTGTGTGTCCACTGGGCTAAACACTTTGTATTTGTTGTTTAACTTAGTCATCATAGAAATCCTTTAAGTATTCCACAGGCAATGCCTTTTCCTAAGTTTACTATAAAATATCTCTTTCTCTTCACCAAACTTCTTGAAAGAGTCTCTACTTCATGACTTGCCTTTGCAGCCCATTAGCATGTGGCTCCTGCCCTCACCACTCTATTGAGACTCATCACCAGTAATCACCTTGTTGACCAATGCACAGGCTTCTCTTTATTTCCTATCTAGGTGGACCTTTCCTGAAGCCTTTGACATTGTTGACCACTCACTTTTTCATGCAGTTTTATAAGTGTTGTTATCTTCATTTTATAGATGAAGTTGAAGCTTCCATGGGTTGAATAACTTGCCCAAAGTTACACAGCTAGTAAGTCAAAGATTCAAGTTTGACAAATCTAGAGTTCAAGTTCTTTACTCTATTAGGCAATCCCGTATCCCCAAACTCAAACTTCATAGTTCCTTAACCAACTCTACTCCAAAGATAGTCACTTCCACTCCACCTGGGTAAGTCATCTCTGTAGCTATACTTTGTGGACTTGAGATGACAAGATCATAAACTAAAATCATGACTTACTAATCAGAGCCATCCCCATGTAACCATGTCTTCTTTTCTTCCTCCTCCTTCTCTTCTCCTCCTCCTCTCCCTCTCCCCCATCAATCCTTCTCTCCCTGGTCACATTGCTGCATTCTCCATCTCAACCTCAGCACCAGATAGAGAATCACTTAGCTACCCTATTTCTGAATAGTTGCCCTCTGTTGAAAAAGGGAATTATTTCGGGAACATCTTCAGTGCTCTTAATTCTTGTATTCCCATCCATTCCCTTTGCCTCTTTCCCTAAGTCCAGCACTCCACTTCTGTCCCTTCATTCTCAACATATGGAACCTTTTACTTCTTTCATAGAAGCCACAGACATATGAAACAGTATAGTTTCCTCCCTTCCTCCTCCCAACTTATTTTTACTCATAATCTTCCCACATCTACACCTCAAAGTTAGTTGCACATTAGAATCATATGAGAAAATTTAAAATTCTCAATACCCAGCTGGAACTCTAGACCAAATAAATCAGCATCTCTTGGGGGTGGGACAGGCATTGATAATATTTAAGGCTCCTCAGTTGATTCCAATGAACAGTCAAGTTCAAGTGGACCACTGCTCTAATCTCAAATATTCCTAGAGCAACTTCCCAAACCTACCTGATCCCCAGGTCCCTCTGGTAGAAACACTAATTTAGGAAGTCTGGATTGGGGCCCAGTAATATAGTTTAACAAGTATCCCACAGGTAATTCTTGTTTACAGGTTAATTTAGGAAACATTATCCCAGATTTTCTGTATCTCCTCTCTAATATTTTCACACTCTATCGGCTTTTCTTCTGACCTCAGATATCTAAATATGCCTCATTCTTAAATATCTTCTCTCTGCTGTATATTTTGCTAAAGTTACTACCATACCTCTCATCTTTTTTTAAAAGTCTTGACAGTGGCTCCCATTGAGTCCCCACCAAGGATAATCTGTCTCTTATCCATACTACTCTTCTTACCCAGGGTTGCCAACAATTAGCCCAAACTTTTTGGTTCTGTTTGGGTTTTTAACTAAATTCATTTTCCTGTAGCTTTTGCTGTTAACCACCCGTCCCCTCCCCTCCCCTCCCCTCCCCTCCAGAAACATTATTCTCTCTTGATTTTCCTCCTACTTCCCTGACCAGTTTTTCTCTGTCTCTTTCCCTGTCCCCTGTTCTCCCTGTAAGTACTTAATTGCTTTTCATAGAATTCTACTTTTCTCCGTATTCTCCCCAGACATATTTGGGGTGGGGGGGGGCGGTGTGTTCTCATCCATTTCCATGGCTTCAAGAAGAGCTACTGACTGACAGGTCTCAGATTATATCTTCAATTCTAAACTCTGTGTCATTATATTCAACAAGCTACCAGTTAGCATGTAGGTGTTTCTAATTCATCATGCCCCAAAGTAAACTCAGTATCACTCTGCCTACATCATCTTTCATCTTCACTACCTCTGTTAACATCACCCTGCTTTGAATTGCCCAGCTAGAATTCTTGAAATTCTGGTGTTATTGATTGTATGTGAGTCTATATGAGCCCATGTACTATTAAATCTCCCCACACCTCACCAAAGCAAGGAATCATCTCCTGCTCACCTTAGTTCTGAACAATTTGTCCCAACCATATTTCCAGCTCTATATCCTGACCTGCACCAACTCTCATGAGCTTCTCTTACCTCAGCAATCCAATACCTCACTCTTACCTTTGGATCATCTTCCATACTTGGCTTTTACAAGCTGTTTCCGTGCTCTTAGACTACATTTGGCTATGCTCTTAGACTACATTTGGCTAT